>NW_011888814.1:9736268-9738674 GCF_000151845.1 Pteropus vampyrus | reverse complement strand
TGAAATCTCAAAAATACTTACGCTCGGTGATAACGTAATGCAAGTTCTAGTCACACCTATGCGGTAAATCACGCCACGGCAATACCAGGGTCTTCAAATCCTAAACTGCGCCATAGCAATACTCGAGTCTTGAAATCCTAAATCGCACCATAGCAATAACCTGGGTCTTGAAATTCTAAATCGCACCAAGATGATATCCACTGTTAAAAGCCTAAAACACGCCATGGTGAAACCGGGTCCAGAAATCCTAAATTGCGCCACAGTAATACCGGGTTCTCGAAATTCTAAATCATACCGAAGTGATGCGGTGATCTAAAAATCCTAAATTGTGCCAGGGACATACCCGGTTAAAATCCTAAATCGCGCCGAGGTAAAACTTGGGTCTAGAAATCCTAAATCACACCAGGGCGATGCCGGGATCCAGAAATCCTAAATCGCGCCAAGGCGATACCCGGATCTAAATATCCTAAACCGCGCCAAGGCGATGCCGGGATCCAGATAGCCTAAAACGCTCAGGGGCGATACCGAGATCTAAATATCCTAAATCGCGCCAAGGCGATTCTGGCGTCCAGAAATCCTAAATCGCGCTAGCACAGCGCGGTGGGGCGGGGAGGTGTCTAAATATCCTCAATCACATCAGAGGCGAAACCAGAGACTAGAATCCTTAGTGGCGCCAGGGCAATGCCCGGTTCTAAAAAATCCTAAATCAGGAAGATCTGAACATTCTACTACGTGTAAAAGTGGCATCCCCTCTCAAATAGAAAGATCGAGTTCACAGGAAAGGCATGCAGGCCTCCCACGGGGCTTTCCCTCCATTGCAGGGGTCGTGGTCTGGCAGCCCCAGCTCGGACAGAGCCCTAACGCGCTAGCCCGCACCCGAGTGCCGGACCGCGGCTTTGAGCCAGCCACACCCCCTCGCGCTGGCCGCGCGCACCCACCTGCGGAGGCGATCTCGGCGCACCATGGCTGCGTCTTATCCCATGCCGCACGGCACACCGATTTGGAGCACAGGGGCGCCGCGGCACCCACAGCTGCACCCGCAGCTGCGTAGGGCCAGCACACAGCCCGTGAGGGCGGTGCCGGCCGCGGCAAGCAGCGAGCGGCCACTAGGGCGTACGCTGCGGCAATGCGCAAGGCGCGGCTGCCGCAGAGGAGGTGCCGGGATGTGCTGGTTGCGCGGCAGCGCGGAGCCAGTGGGCACCGACTTTTAGAGCCCACCCGGGCCCCGCCCCTGGTCCGCCCACCGCACCGCAGTGCTCCTCCCACCGCAGCCACCACCCCTCCCTGCAGCCCGGCTGCTGCCGTGGGGATGGGGCGCCCTTCTCACGGCCGCTCCTCCAAGGGGCACCTTCAGGGGTGTTAACCCCCACCAGCACCCAGCTACTCTCCCATGGCCCCCCAACCCTGGCTCCAGGTTCTGCAACAGAAATCCTTTTCTGGCGAATTAACGCCGCAGGAAAAGACAACAGACCCCCAAAATCCCAACCTTCCACTTAGACCACCCACAGGCTCCTCCACCCTCAGAGGTGGCCACTAGACCTCAGGTGTGGCGCCTGCTTGCGTCCTGCACTGCACCCGAGGCACGGGATCTGAATTGTGCGAGTACCAGACTCGAAGCAGCAGTCCACAAGCACCCAATGCCTCCTAGGTCCCTAACTAAAGCAGGCCCCTAATAAATACTGCATGGGTATTTATTTGGGTAACTACCAAAGGTACAAACAAGGAGCTATGGAACGGCAAGCTCTGTTGGACCTACCACCGGGCTAATCGGCTGATTCAGAGCTTGGCTACTACGGACCCAAAAGGGCAAAACAAGGGGAAAGTCTGGGTCTCTTGTTCAGCTACTGCTGCAGTACCCAGCACGTTTCCTTTACAGCAGCACGACTTAGGCCCCATTCCCGAGCCCAGCCGCAGCCTTCCCACAGCACCCGCTCCCAGCAAAGCGCCCGCTCCCAGCAAAGCGCCCGCTCCCAGCAAAGCGCCGTCCCACACCAGAAACAAATGGTCATCACAGTTATGAGACTAAAGCTCTCCTTTATGTAAGACTGGATTCACAGTGCAAGGGCCCAGCGGTACAGAAAAGAGGGAAGAATTTTTTCTTCATCCATAATCCTTTAAAAGGTATCTATTACGCCTCTGAAAAGAAAAGGGTAGAGAATCACAGTGTCTGTGATCGTTTTCCAGATGTAAATTGAAATTCTAACGAACGCACAGAGGCCGCTAGCGACCCAGACAGCCCTAGCAGTGCCGGCTCCCTCCAGCAGGGGCGCTGCAGGTCTCCCTTCCACACACGCCTGCCCGCCACTCCTCAGCCCAGGCAGCGCGGATGGCAAAGGCCGGTCCAGCCGAGCCCTAACAGTGCGCCATGGACCCGAGGGCCACCAACCACACATGGCAGAAACCACC
>NW_011888814.1:9720810-9735098 GCF_000151845.1 Pteropus vampyrus | reverse complement strand
GAGAGAGAAAATGCTAGCGATAAGGTTCCAGGAGCCAAAGAGTTAATGACTTTTCTAAATGTGCCTGACTTACTTCCAGAGAGAAGCTTCCTCCACCGGGGAGGAATCTGGTCCAAGGTATAAAACCGTGGAGCGCCTGAGAAAACATGCAACATACATAAATCCAAAATCAGTCTCTTGCTTGCTCTCAGTGCACCCTTTCAGTTGGCTACAGATGCCACACTTGACCGTCATTACATGCAGCAGTATTCCCACATAAGACGACCTCAAATCTGTGCAAAAATTAGTTGAGAGTTCCACATCTATCAGCCTGCCAACGTACAACAGCGGTATAAGATATCACCAGTCCAATAATCATATTTTTCTAACCCCAATTTAAGAGCCATAATATGACAAACAAGGATATTTATGGAGACAACAGGACAGAACTAGGATTGCCACTTTCAAGGGCCATAATTACTGATTCAGATAAACTAAAGAAGTTCAAGATGGGAAAAACTTGAACAGCAGCACGTGTTAAAGAGACAGGGTTTTAGTTGACAGTGAGTCTGTGTGATATGGCTCCAAAAAGCCATTATAGATCGTAGACTATAATTAGAGAGGTACCCAGCATAAGCTAATCCTACTCTTTTCTGCTAGTTAGACCTCACGGAAAGTGTTTTATTCTGCTCTACAGAGCAGATATTATGAGACACATAAACAAACAGGAATTTGTTCAGAGAAGATCAATTAAAACGCATTGCAAATTATGTCACTGAAGATGTAACAGCTCTCATATTTTAAGCTCCTACTATAGCATGGATCTTCACCCAATTTATCCCTAATCCTCACAATAACTTGCCTAGATGAGTATTTCATCTACACTTTCAGAGAAAGGTACAGCAGCTCAGACAGAGCACTAAGCGTTAGTATGTGAAGGGACTGGGAACTAAGCACAGATGTGTCTGGCTCCAAAGCTGGCGTTCTTTCCACTACCCCACACTGCCTCCCTGTTTAAAATAACTGTACATGTTTAGTTGGAAGAAAAGAAGCCTTGTGGAGGGAATGGAAGAAGGAAATGTGTTAGCAGTCCTCAAATATTTGTGGAAGCAGCATTAGACATTTTATTCTGTATGGCTCCAATGAGTGCAAATTGTAGAGAAACAGATGTCGATTCAACATAAAGAATTTTCCAACAGTCGGTGCTGTCTAGAGACTGAGTGGCTCAGCCATTTGGGGATAGGACAAGTTCCCTATCACTAGAAACTGGGTAACGCTGCGGCAGGTATGCAAGCTCTGGACTCTGGATGAATGAATGAATGAATGACCTTTAAGGTCTCTTCCCATCTGATAGAAACTAAGGTCCAGAGAGGTATTGAAACTTGCCCAGAGTGACGCTTCTACTGAAGGGTCAAATCCACAACTAGGTCTCCCCTTGTCCCTCAGCCCAGAGCTCTTTTTACAACATGCAGTTTCACGCCAAGGGCAAGACAAATTGAAGAAATTATCACTACAATTACATCACATTCCCTCTCAGCCAAATTTAACCAATATTTCTCCAAAGTGACTGGTATCTTCCTTCCTCTTTTATCCTCATTTTTGGGTAAAAGTCTTTGAGTGCAAGAAGTTCAAAAGATGAGTGGTAGAGCAGGGAAGCAATGGGGCTGAAAAATCCATTAACCGGATAAAATGAACCTAAGTGGCAGATGGTCGTTTCTATAGATTACAGTATCCCTGGGCAACCCTAAAATATCTCTACACACACTCTGTATTACTGGGCACATCCCATAATCCCACACCTAGTACAATTTCCCTGTTCTACACCTAGACTACATTTTATACTCACACACACACACACACACACACACACAATAGGTTGAAGGATTCAAAATAAAATCATATCTTGCATTTTTATATTCTCATCTGACGCTCACCACGGTCCTCTAAGGAAAACAGCTACTTTTCTTAAAACAGACAAGCAATTTCCTAGCCGCCTGGGGCACAGTATTTTTTTAAAAAAAAAAGAAAAAAACAACAAAACTGCCTTCTAGATTAGATTATTCCTTCAGCCTGGATGCGTCAAACCAGAAGCAGATGTTTCCCTTTTCCTTGATTGCTAGCACCATCACCTCACACCTTCTTCAGCTGTCCCCCGCCCCCATGCCCTCCGGGGCCCCTACCCGCGCTATTAGAGTGCAGCGATTCTTTTCGGATCCTGTTACTGCCACGCTGGCCGGGCACCGACCCGCACTCGCTGCCCCAACTCCCACTCGGCGCCGGCGCCGTGCGGCCGCGTCCCCCACACCCACGCAGGCCCGTGTGGCTGCAACCTTCCTAACCATCACCACAGCCGTCCCCACGTGGGAAGGCGCAGCCTCCCAGGAACTCGAGTCCCCATTTCCTGGAGGGATGGTCAAGCAGGATAACGGACTGACTAAACATTGAAGTGGGGGTCAAGCCTCTGGCGAGGCTGAGGGGCTTTTGTGATCTCCGACCCCGAGATTCTGGGAGATGATGACAGAGGACCTCGCCCACGTGGCCCTCACACCTCGTGTGGCCACACACCAACCCAGAGTAGTCCTGTGAGCACCAGCACATCCTCCTTCACGCCCTCCTGGGGCATCAGCACTCCACGCTCGGCCCCCAGGCTAGGTGTGGTCCACGCATACTGTCCACATGCCCGGAGTGTGGCCATACCCATTCTTCAGGTGAGCTGCGAGGGTCTGGTTGGAGGGTGACCCCTTCTCCGCCAGTCTCTTACCTGATTCAGGTAAGACCTGGGCTACAGGATTCTGTCTTTGGGGGAACTGGTTGCGCACGTGCTTCCTGGGGCCAGAATTCCCTGGCCCTACCCCAATGCCCGGAGAAGACCCAACCAAGCCCCTGAATACCCGACTCTGGGCTAGAGCGTCGCCACCACCATTCTCCCCGAGTCCAGCATGTGCCCACGCTTCGTCCCGGCCCGACGTCAGCGCCACCTATTGCAAAGGGCATGTAATGGCAGGCAGTGCCTCGGTAAAGAATAGAAGGGATTGGATAAAGGAGAATAAACTTTTATGAGGCCTAATCTGAGTACTTTTACATGATAAAAATTGATGGCCAAAGAAGCGATATCTTGATAGTAACTATGTAGATATCTTTGGTGAGCCTTCCGTATCTCAGCCATTCACCTAACTTCATAGTTGCCCTAAGGATTCCCACATCTACATCGCCAGCCCTACCCTCCACCCCAAACTCTGGATCCGTATATTTGCCCGCCTTCTGTTCATCTTCACATGAATGGCCCACACACACCTCATACTCAACAAGGGCAAGGTTACATTCACCACCCTTTCTGTCTCCACCTTCTCACACTGTGAACTGACCCCCTTTCCTGGGAACCTGTGCTTCTTTCTATATTCTCTGTCTTGGGTGATGGCGTTACTGTCCTCTCCATGCTCCAGCACACAGTCACCAATACCTGTGGCTAAAGAGCCAGGTATCCCTGAGTAAAAATCCCAGCAAGTTCTCTCCTTCTCCTTCCTTTTCATTTTACCTCCCAAGTAGCTCTTAAATTTATCTTGCTCCCCTCCATTCCCACTACTGTTTGTCCTTGTTCAGGCCTCATTATCTCTCACCTGGACTACCGCCTCCTAATTGGTTTCCAGGCCTCCACCATCACACCTTTCTAATCCATCATTTACACACCTGCCGAAGTGCTTTTTCTAAAATGGAAATCTGATCACCTCTCTTCTTAAAACTCTTTACTGACTCCCTGTTGCCAATACTAAATTTAAGCTCTTTAACTTAGCATGCAAACCATTTCATAATCTGGTCCTTGCCTTTCCCTAGAATTTTCTTTCTTATCATCCCAATCCCGCCCAGCCCCCAAAATTCATAATCTGACCAAATGTCACTAACATAATTTCTCTCAAAACATCATGCATTTTCCTTTCTCTTTTCCTTTATACATGGTCTTTTCCTCAACCAAATATGTCCTTACCCACTTTAGCTACCTACAAAAATTCATTCCTCAAAACTCAACTTAATTATCATATCTTCTTGCAAGGCCTTCCCTGAAACCTCCCTACGGAAATAATCACTCTCTCCTCTGTGCTGTCTCAGTCCCTTGTACACAATGCAACAGTTGCACTTTTGATGATGTTTGTCTGTCTGTCTTGTCGCTCCTACCACATTGCTGAGTTCCTTGAGGACAGGAACAGCATCTTATTCATTTCTGAGTCCCTTATGCCAATCCAGCATTTTATGATGATGATAAGAATGAATAAAGCATACGTTTGATCACCATGTGCCAGACTCTGTGCTAAACTCCTTATATACATTGTTATTTAATTCTGATAACGCTACAAAAAAAAGAACTATTATTATCCTAATTTTACCAATGAGAAAACTGAGGCTTTGAAAGATTGAGGAGTTTGCCCAAGGTCGCAGAGCTTTTGAATTGTACAGCTAGGATTTGAATCCAGCTTTGTCTGTTCGTGTTTATCTATTCATCAGAAAGGTTTGTAGAATTAAAATTATATTTGAAAAATCACAGGTTATTTTTTAAAGTGTTAATATTTACAGAGTTCATTTATTTTTTTAAAGGAAAAAAGACACAGCTATTCTACTCTAGCGGATGAAAATAGTGTTCTAATTTAAATGAATGATATAGAAGGCCAAATATCCTTAGTGTCAGGCTAAATAAGAAAACAATCCTGCTATTATGCTGTGTAATATATTCTTATCGTATAGATATTATATTTTTGCTAAAGGACTGCTATATTGTAAAACATTAATAAGTAGATTTTTCAAAACCCATTCAGGATAAGTGAGGGAAAAGACATCTAAATACAAAGAATCGCCACGGAATGTTCAAGAAGTTGCCAGAGATTGGGATTCCAAGACATCGTGAGGGTTGTGTGAGGTCTGTGTGAGTCGGTATGCACAAGACGAGTGCCTCATACACAGGAACCACTATGTCATTGCTATCGTTATTATCATTGTTGTTGTTTTTAAAAACTTCAATAGCTGAACTTCAATAGCTCGCAAACCAGTGGTAGAGATAAATATATAGGCTAGTAACAAGTAATGTGATAAACGAATAACACCATTATGAACAAAAGTCTATGGGAGTTCCCAGAGGGTTAGGGGTGAGGCATGTGCCAGGGAATGAGAGATGCAGGAAACGAGACACGACTAAGGAATGAGCCTGTTGTTAGAACCGGAGCCACACACCTAACTTCTGCAGAAACATTTTATATGTTGGCAAACTTTTACTACTCATGGCTCTATTTCTTAGGATCTCTATATTCAAAGTTTCCTCCCTATTCCAAGCATTCTTTTGCCTCTGACATAGCAATGAGGCCTTGGCCACTGGGCAAATGAGCAAGACTTTCACCAAGAGGCAGTGAGAGGGTATAGGAAGGGAGAAGAGGTGACGGAAGCTTAGGATGGTGTGACCCAATACTCAAAGGAAGTTCCAGCCACACCCAGAAGTTCAGCTGGAATCATCAGGACTCTAGAAAGGGAAAGCACATGCCCATCCCCCAAGATGCAGTCCCTCCCTAGCAGAGAGGAAACAGTTGGGCACAGACGGGGTGATGTGTGCACTGAGCAAGAGGGAAGGACTCAGCGGAGGAGGCCGTCATCCAACTTGGCGGGCGCTGCCCAATAAGGCCCACCTTTTTCCTCCGAACCCATGCCAGGTGTCTAGCACACTAACCCAGTGTTTCCCAAGCCAACTGTCATGGAGGGCTGCTTAAAAGTCTACATTCTTTACCACAGGCCATTAACTTTATATGTAGGCAAAACATATTTATGTTCTTCCCGTGCTTCAATAAACAGAGTAAAGAAACTTTCTGTGGATAGTTCACTCTGGACCAGTGAAATGAGAGCAGCTATTATGATGGCAATAACTAAAAAGACACATATAGAAAAAAGAAGTTAAACATTAAACAGAGGAACACTGTTGGTAGAATTAAATAGATACAACCCTTTTGGAGGGCACTGTAGTATTAGCTATCAAAATTGACCAGACGATTCCACTTGGCCGAATTTATCCTATGTGTATACTCTCTGACACATAGCCAAGGACGAACAATGCTGCATTATTTGGGGGGGAAAAAAAAATTTTTAACAGAAAACAAGACAAATGTCCATCTCTAGGGTGCTAGTTACAAGGCCGTCTAAATGTAAAGCTTTTCAATATACATTAAAAATCCAGGTTCAAAACAGTCTGAATATTATAATGAAAACATACATGTACCATATATCTAAATATCCATATTTATTTTTACAGTATTGATATATTTGTATGTGTATTAGAAATGCCTGGAAAGATCCGCATGCAGCAAATTGGTTTAGGGACAAATCTGGTCTTCAGGGAGATTTGGTTTGTTTGTTTTAAATTTAAATGTGAATGCCTTTAGGAAGGGCTCCCATATCCTCTGTTGTCTTTACTTTTTATCATCTTACACCCGTCTCCTCCCTCAGTTGTTACCTGCAAGTGGGGGAGAGAAAAGGGCCTATGTGGGAGTAGCTGGACAGATGCTTTTCGTTTTTACTTGCCGCTTCTATGCTATAAGAAGGTGGGCAGAAGGACTGATGTCTTTCCATGTCAGAGAGAAAGACTGGAGGAAATTAAGAATCTTGAAAGAAGAGGCACTGATTTGGAAGCTATTGCTATAGTCCAGATAAGGAGTAAGGAGAGTCTGAACTAGCAAGGATGAATTGTGAAACCCAGATTCAAAACTTCTCTTTAAATCCCTCATCATCCGCCGCAGTTAAAAGAATGCACAGACCCCTTCTTTTTTCTTCCTTCCTTCCCCATCATGAAAAATTGCAGCCGCTGGTTTATCACGTGGGCCACTCACTGGGCAGGGCTCTGTTGTTCTCAGTGGGAATCCAACTCTGCTCATAGCACTCCTGGCGAGTCTCATTCTCCCGTGCCTGAGAGTTAATTTCTTTCTCTTCACTGTGTTGGCGCCAGCTTTATAGAAAACTGAAGTCTTCAGCGCTAAAGGGGCAGCAGAAACTCGATGTCCCTGGACAAGGCCTACCAGACAGTATTGTCCTGACCCTTGCTGTCTACCTGGTAGGATCAGTGGTTTCCACGGTCACTTTGAGATAATATTAGAAACCCTACAGTGTGCAAATAAGAGTAAAGCTTTACCTCAAAATAAGAATAAGAAAAACTTGCAAATGGAACTTTCCCTTGTTTTTGGCAGCAGCTGAAAGACAGCCTGGTGTGATAGTTCTGGATGCCATACTATGCTCTTTCGTCTGCTGGAAATTCTTCAGTTGAATGCAATTATTTATTTGAAAAAGTTTCATTGAATTTCAGCTGGTATTTCAGATACTTTCTCTTCTGTGGTCTGAACAGTGGGGAATGGAGCATGGTGCTGAACTGGAGAGATTGGGCCATAAATAAAGTCAGAGCCTTGATTTACACATCTCTTTGAGGGTTCATTTCTGAGATGGGGGATGGGAGGGGACGGGAGGGGAGAGAGGCAGAGATTTTACAACCAGGGATGACTTTCCATCTGTAACTCGCCCTTCCGCCATTCCCACTATCTGTCCCACAACATTATGACTATCAGAAGGTTCAAGTTCTTCAGTGCAAAGACTTGAGTTCACAGAAGTATCCCAAATGTCCATCAATTGATGGATGGATAAATAAAAGTTATATGCATACAATGGGATAGTATTTGGCAATAAACAGGATTGAAGAACTGATACATGATACAACCTTGGAAACATGCTAAGCGAATGAAGCCAGACACAAAAGGCAACATGTTATATGACTCCATTTCTGCCAAAAGTTCAGAATAGGCAGATCTGTAGAGACAGAAAATAGATTAGCAATTGCCTACAGCCAAGGAGGGAGTGGAGGAAGAGGAGTGATTCCTAATGCGTATAGGATTTTTGGGGGGAGGTGGTAAATACATTCTAAAATTGAAAGCATTGATGGTTACATAACTCTGTGAATAAACTAAAAGCCATTGAATTGTATATTTTAAATAGGCAAATTATATGGTATGTTAATTTTATCTCAATAAAGTTGTTATTAAAAAATAAAAGAAAGAAAAGATGTATAGTGAGAAGGCATTAATTTAAAAAGCTAAAGTGGATTATAATATTTTAAAAAAATGCAATAAGGAATATTACCATGGATAAAGAAGAATTTTACAATGAAAAAGGGATGAATTCATTAAAAAAAAATCCTAAGTGTATGTATATTATAATTGACCTTCAAAATAACTGAAGCAAAAACTGAAGGAACTTAGAGGAGAAATAGACAAATTCACAATCATGTCTAGTGATTTTAATATTCCTCTCTTAATTTGTTGGAGAGATACAGAAAATGTGAATATAAAACACTTGAACAACACTATCAATAAACTTGAACTAAATGCCATTTCAAGAAAACTCCAAACAAAAGTAGAACACATAGTCTTTTTAACTGAACATAGAATATTCACCAAAATAGAGGATATTCTGGATCATAAAACAGGCCTCAATAAATTTAAAAGGATTAAATTCAGATGACATATGTTCTCTAAACACAATGGAATTAAATTATAAATTAATAACATGAAAATTTATGGAAATCCTCAAATATTTGGAAATTAAACAACAGAATTCTAAATGATCCCCAGGTCAAATAATAAATCACAAGGGCAAGTATTAAATATTTGAACAAAATAGAAATAAAAAACACAACATATCAACACTCGTGACATACAACTAAAATTGTGCTAAGACAGAAATTTATAGCAATGAATGTTTATATTCAACAAGAAATGTCTCAGATCAAAAATCTAATCTTCCACTTTAAGAAACTCTAAAGAGAGCGAAGTTTACCAAAGTAAATAAAAGGAATAATAAAAAGTAGAATAGAAAACAGAAAAATAAAGAAAATTAATGGAAATAAAGACTAACAAAACTTTAGCCACACTAATAAAAGAAAAAGACAAAACTTATCTGTATCAGAAATAAAAGAGGAGAGAATACAGATCCTCAGACATTAAAAGGATGAAAAGGGAATATTATATGCAACTATGTCAATAAATCCAACAATTTCAATGAAATAGATAAATTTTTTGAAAAATTCAAACTACCAAAGACCATTCAAGCAGAAAAATATAAACTGAATATCCCTTTATCTACCAAATAAATTGGACTCATGGTCAAACACCTTTCCACAGAGAAAACTCCAAGCCTAGGTGACTTTGCTGGTAAATGCTACCAAACATTTCAGGAAGAAATAATACCAATTTCACAAAGTCTTCTAGAAATAGAAGAGGAGGGAATACTTCCCAATTCATTTTATGATGCCAGCATTATTCTGTTGCCAAAATCAAACAAAGACATGACAAGAAGAGAAAACTACACACCAATATCTTTATAAATACAGATGCAGAAATCCTCAACTAACTTTTGGCAAATTGAATCTAACATTATGTAAAATGAGTATTACGTCATGACTAAATGAGATTTATCCCAGGAATGTAAAATTGTTCAAATATTCAAAAATTAGTCAGTGTAATTCACCACGTTAACAGACTAAAAAAAAGAAAAACCTCTTGAACAAATGCAGGACACTTTTGACAAAATTCAAACCCCATACTTAATAAAAACTCTTAGCAAACTCTTAGAACTTCCTCAACCCAAAAAAGACATCTTTGAAAAAACCTACAGCTAACGTTATTCTAATGCTTCCCTCCTATATAGGGAATGAGGCAAGGATGTCTACTCTCTACGTTTCTGTTCAGTATTGTACTGAAGGCCCTAGCAGTGGAATAATGTGAGAAAAAGAAATAAAAGTCATACGTATTGGGGGGAGAGGGAGAGAAAGTAAAACTGTCTTTATTTATATACAATATGGTTGTGTATGTTGGAAATCCTAAAGCATTTACAAAAAAAAAAAAACCTACCAGAACCAAGAAGTTAGTTTAGTAAGAATGTAGAATGCAAGATATACAAAATCAATTGTATGTCTATTTACTAGCAATGAACAATTGGAAATTGAATTTTTAAGCAATACTGTTTAGAGTAACATCTAAAAAAAGTGAACTACTTAAGGATAAATTAGATATTATAAAATCTGTACACTGAAAACATTACTGAGGAAAATTTAGGAAGATCTAAATAAGTGAAGAGTTATAGCATCATGTTCAAGAATTCGAAGACTCAATATTGTTAAAATATCAATTCTTCCCAAATTGATCTATAGATTTGACATAATCACAACAACAACAAAAGAAACCAAACAGGCTTTTTTTTTTTTTTGGTAGAAAATGACAAGCTGATTCTACAGCTTATGTTGAAATGCAAGGGACCTAGAATAGCTAAAACAATTTTTAAATAAAGAACAAAGTTGGAGGAGTTATACTATCTTAGTTAAAGATTTATTATAAAGCTATAACAATCAAGACAAGATAAAATAAGTGTAAAAATAGACATGTAAGGCAATGTAACAGAATAGAGTCTAGGAACAAACCCACATGTGTACGGTCATTTGATTTTCAACAAAGTTGCCAGAGCAATTCAGTAGTGAAAGGATAATATTTTCAGAAAATAGTACTGGAACAAATGGATAATCCACATGCAAAACACACCCATATAGACACATACATACATACAAATAAGGGAGAAAATACCCTGGACCCTTACCTCACATCATGTACAAAATTTCATTCACAATGAATCGTAGCCCACATTAAAAATGTACCCCAAATGGATCACACATCTAAATATTATAAGAACTACAACTGTAATCGTTTTAGAGGAGAACATAGAAGAAACTTATAGTGTCTAGGGCCTTCAGTACAATAGTTTGGGGCTTTGGTTAGGCAAAAATTTCTTTACTAGAACATAAAAATTTTAAATACAACAGGAAAAATGATAAATTGGACTCCATCAAAATTAAAACCTTTTGTGATAAAAATGAAAAGCCACAGACTGAAAGTATTCACAATACATATAACTTATAAAGAACTTATATCCTACAACTCAATAAGACGAACAACCCAATTTTAAAATGAAAAGATCTGAACAAACACTTCACCAAAGAACAAATATGAACAGCAAATAAGCACATGAAAAGATGCCTAACGTAATTAGGAAAATGCAAGCTAAAATCACAGCGAAATATTACTTCAGACCCAGTAAAGTGATGACAAATAAAAAGACTGACAATACCAAGTGTCGACGAAGACATAGAACAATTGAAACTTTCATACATTGCTGGTGAGAATGCAAAATGACATGACCCCTTTGGGAAACAGTTAAGCTATTTCTTATTAAGTTAAACATATACTTACTATACAACTCAATTGCTGATACTCCAGTATCAAGAGTAGCTGAGAAATGAAAATATATGTTCGTGCAAGATGAATGTTCAGAGCAGTTTTATTTGTAACAGTTCGGTCTAGAAGGAACCCAAATGTCCTTCAACTTGTAAATGAATAAATTATACAATATCCACTCAATTGAATAATACTCAGCAATAAAAAGGAACAAATTACCAATACATGCAACAATGTGGATGTTTCTTAAAAGTACTATTTTAAGTAAAAAGCCAAACATGAAAGACTACAAACTAAATGACTCCATTTATATAAAATTCCAAAAAGGGCAAAACTATAATATCTCCAGATAGAAAGCAGATCAGTGGTGTCCAGAGGTCAGAGGTGAGGGGAAGGGCATTAATTACAGAGATGCCCAGGGAACCTTTGGGGATGGTGGAAATGTTATATATGATTATGAAAGTGGTGAAATGGCTATGTACGATATACAATTAAACTGATTAAAATTTATTGTACATAAATTATATTTCAATGAAGCTGATTTATAAAATATATAAAAATAATATTTAGTATAAGTCTAGAAAAAGTCTGGAAGAACTTTTTTATAAATTCTTAATCATGGGGATGAGATCATAAAATACTTTCACTTTTTATTTCACTTTGTTATATATTTTTATAATGCTTTATCTTTTTACAAGGAGATTTGTGGAAGGATTCCTGAGATTTCCAGTGATAGAAACCCAACTGAAACTAACTTAAGGAGGCATTCGTTGGTTCACATGCTTGTACAGTCTGGGGGTAGATTCAGACAGAGCCGAATCCAGGTGTGTCAAGGAAGTTGATGAGAATGAGGCTTTCCTCATATATTCGTTCTCCCCTCATCTATTGGTTCTTCCCTCCTCTGTGTTGGCTTCAGATGGCCTCTGTACCTGTGGTGATGACAAAGCAGCCTACTAGCTCAGCAACCCCTGAGGAAAAGATATACCAGAAAAGTCTTGAGCCAACTCTTAATGACCCGGTTTGGCACACATGTCCTTCCCAGAGCACTGGGACTGATGGCCAAACCTGGATCACAGGACCATGCCCAGAGCTGAGCAGGGGCAGGGTGGTCTCAGCACCCTCCTCCCCCCGCCCCTACACACACACTGAAGAGTGGTTCCCAAAAGGAGAACAAAAGAAAAGAGGATCTGATATCAGAATAAAGGCAGGTTGGCAGGCAGAAGCAGCAGACGACTACTACGAAGTACTGCTTTGCGAATTAGAAAAAGAAAGTTTTGTTTTTAATCTTCAGAATAACGAAGCCCAAGGCAACATCTACCAGTGTTCTTCTAATAGAGCGGGGTGTAGAGGGGAAGAGCCATTTCTTGGTGCACTGTTATGAACAAAATGTTTGTGTCCCCCCAAAATTCCCATGTTAAAAACCTAACCCCCTAATGTGATGCTATAAGGAGGTAGGGCCTTCGGGAAGTGATTAGGGTAGATGAAGTCATTAGGGTGAAGCCTCCCTGTTGAGATTAGTTTCCTCAAAAGAGAAGACCAGAGCTCTCTCTCTTCGCCACATGAAGATACAGCAAGAAGGTGACCATCTACAGGCCCCTGCCAGACGCCGATCCCCCTGGCGCCTTGATCTGGGGCTTCCCATCCTTCAGAACTGCAAGAAATAAATGCTTGTTGTTAAGCCACCCAGTCTAAAGTATTCGTTATAGCAGCCCAGGCTGACTAAGACAGCCACAGGTCAACATTCTCTGAATTGGATCGGGAAGGAGCTAAGGAAGGTGCCATCCAAGGGGAACCCTTTCTCTGCCCAAACAGAAGATAGTCTGTGGATAGGGGTGGAGGTAAGATTGGGCTCAGAGAGTACTGGTACAGTCCTTTGAGGGAAATGGCACAGGAAGTTGACTAAGGGTCAAAAAAGGATTTCCAAGTCAAGACACGGATTTCCAAGTCAAGACGCCCACCCTTGTGGGGATTTGGCTGAAATCTTCATGAGGTCACTTCCATATACCACCTGCGCTCAAGCTCCAGCATAGAGATACTGCACTTCTGAAGCGTCAGGCCAGTTTTGCGTGATGGCAAATAATTTTAATATCAATACAAACAAAAATGCATTATGAAGTAGAATGCAAGAATTTCATGAACTTTAAAGCTAAAATACAAATGTCTTGCTTGCAATAACCCCTCCAGGCTGCCTGTCACTCTCTCCTTCATGTGAATTCATCTCCTCCGCCATTAGAAATGCTTTGGTGGAAAATTTTGAGAAGTGTTTCTTTAAGGACTAAGGGCTGGGGATAAGGGATGTTCTTGGGGTTTTTACAATGTCCAGACACTTTGCCAGAAGAGGAAACCAGGCGAGGATTTAGAATGGAAAGATATGGGATTTTGAGAACAGGGCTAACATCTGGAGGAGTTGGCAGAACTGAAGTAAGTATATACATTAGGGACTGAGGTTCGGGGCTGCTCACGCAGACCCTAAGAGCAGCTGCATTCCTGGGGAACATCTCATGTGGAAAGTATGGGACCCTGCCCTGGCTCGGGGTCTGGGTTAGTGTCTCTTGGTAGGAACAGGAATCTAGTGTTCTTGGAGAGGCAGATTCATTTCTGGGGTCAGGGGAAGTTCATCTCAAAACAACAAGCTCTAGTGAGCCAGCTTTTAGCTTCAGAATTGGTGGTGGAGAAAGATGGAGCCCAGGGGTTTTGAGTTCACAGGTTTAATAAAACATGGGAGATCAACTAGGGGCCATAAAAAGACATTTTAACACCAAAAAAAGGTAAGAAGGACAAAGCGGAAAAGACAGCCCTTCCCCCAGAAAAGGGCTGATAACGGGCACTTGGTCTCCCCACTACTTTCATCACGACACAGAAACAAAACTCAATCACAGATCACATCCTTCTGAGGAACCAGGAACCAGTGAAGGGCAGGATGGGTCCTTCCTTTCATGGGTTCTGGGATGACATGAAAATTACCTCCAGGAAGACTTAATTTAAAAAGAGGGATTTGCTAACGCTACTGTAATAATT
>NW_011888814.1:9717872-9720520 GCF_000151845.1 Pteropus vampyrus | reverse complement strand
ACAAGGAGGGTGAAATGGGAGAATTAAATTGGCAATATAGATTCTTGGACTGAGATGGGTGAAGAAATTAAATAATTACAAACCCAATGGCCAGACAGAGAGAGAGAGAGAGAGAGAGAGAAAGAGAGAGAAACCAATCAACCTGAACCTGGGGTATTAGGTTCTGGAAATCCAATTTGCACGTAGAGAGTGGAGGGGCCTTAGCAGTGGGGAGCAGGAGCTGAGGACTTGCTAGTGAACAGAGGACCGTTGCCCTGGAGACGGTCTTAGCTTAGAAATGGCAAATAGGAAAATAACAAGGGCTTAAGAGAGGAAAAAAAAAAAGCAAAAAGAGCCTTACTTAGGATGGGTGAAATCTGAGAAACCAGACCAGATTACAAGAACAAAGTGTAATTAAAACAACAAATACAGATTTAACTGTTTTTGAAAAGCAAAGATAGGAAGAAGGAAACTGTTTTAGTTGTTTCTAGGTTAGGATGGATGACCAGACACTTGAGTTTTAATAGAGGGGAAGAGGGAAAAATTTTAGGACCAGAAACTGGGGTACACTTGCCTATCTCCTAGCCTCTGTCCCAGAGGCTACTATCCAAATGTGATTTCGGAGAGCCATTGACAGAGAAATACTAGGAAAATGAAATTTAGGGAACCACCTTCTTGGTGCCCATGATGATAACTTGAGGTGGCAGATTTAAGAGGGGCAAGTCCAGAGCTACTAGCATGAAATCCACAGATATTAATCGGTTAGTTTCAAGGCAAGGCAGTGGTTGAGAGGAAATGGCTTGGGCAACTACGGCAGCAGGTTTCGGGGTTAGGACTAGATAAAAGTTGGTCTGGATGCCCCCCTACAGCACGGCTAAGTGTTTTGGTACTAAATTTGGAAAATTGAGGGACCGGACCAGAGAAACGCTCCTCCCTGGATGACCTGGAGCCAGAAGAGCCCAGCAAGATAGATCGAAGGGCTCAGCATAAGGGACGATTGGGAGAAGCAAGCCCGGGATGAACATGGAGGACAGATGTAGAGCTAAAAACAGTATCCAGTAACAAAGGAAAGAGGAATAGGGGCCATTGGATATTACAGCAAGGAGGGCCCTGGCCAACTGCTGAGACTGGACTTACGCAGTGGTTCTCAAAGAGCGGTCCCCTAACCAGCAGCATCGGCATCATCTGGGATTTGGCAAAATGCAAATGCTCAGTCCCCTCGAAACAGCAGCTCTGGAGATGGGGCCCAGAAATGTGTTGCAACAAACGCTCGAAGTGACGGTGACACACACTACAGTTTGAGAACAATCCCACTAAAGCAACCCTGATCTGCCATAATGGCTGCTGAGTACAAACTTGCCAGGAAGCAGGGCCCCCTTAAAACCTTTGGGCCAGCCTAGGCAGGTGGACAAATCATGGGACTCCCAAAAATCCACATCTGGGGTTCACACTGGTGTCTGACTGATGGTAGAAGAGATTTTAAACAAAATTACCTAGCTCATAGAAGAGAGGTAGACAAGACTAACTTAATAGGACTCTGGGAAGAATGAGAATTCACTGATAATCTCTCCCCATCAGAGAACGAACTCTGGAAAACTATAGGTTTGTAATAGAAAAATTAGCGAACCCACTAACAGAAAACAAACAAACAAAGGTGACCCTGTGATCTTAATACCAAGCAGGTCTACAGATCAGAAGGCTCCTAGGAAATGCGAAAGGAACACGTTTGGCTTGGAGAGATCAGGAAGTAAAGCAACAAGAAGCCTTAGACGTCGGGAATGAAAAACATGCAGAAATAACTAGATGAGGTCAGGGCACTAATGGAGAAGACTGTAAATGACTGTAATTTTCAGAGCTGTGAAGCCATAAATTGCGCTGGGAGGCCTGCCTATTACTGTAGCACTCTCTGCTCTCAAGATGAAGCAGCTGGAGGCTGTGGAATTGGTTTAAATGATTCCTGGAAAAAAAGAAAGAAAATTAAACATCAAAGATAAGAGGTCTTCTGCTACCTCCTCTAAAGAGATGGGCCCATAGCCCTGGATATAAGGGCCTGGACCATCTTCATGTTTATGTAATCCAAGGATAGAGTTTTGAGGCTCAAATCTCAATGGCACTAAAACAAAACAAAAACAAAACAAAACAGACTACCAATTCTTGCTTCCATTATACTTTTGGTTTTATAGAGAGACAGTGGAAGGGCCTGAGCCTATAGGAGCAGTGACTATATACAAAGATGCACACAGGAACAAAAACTGTTGCTGTAGAAACAGTCTTAGGTTTGCAAAAGACAGAAGGCAAATGAGGGATGTAACAGCAGCTTAAGGGAAAGAGTAATAAGACTCAGCCCCCTCTCCAAGTTCTAACCCCATAAGCTGCTGATGAAGCAATGGGAATGCAAAGCTAAGATACAGAGTCAAAATAAGGGAAGATGAAGGCACTTGGAAATCCAAGAATGAGAACTAGGCAAGTGGGTTAAGCCAGAGATGGACGACTGCCAGAGACCAAGTCCATTTCAAAGCTTTCCTCAGCCTTCTCCATTTTTTCTCTTTCTTTGATTCTTTCTTTTTTTGCTGAGTTTTTGAATGGCTTGATATATAACTGATGTGTAATAAATCACAAATATTTAAAGTATATAATTTCATGGATTTTGACATATATACACCCCCCCC
>NW_011888814.1:9713052-9716920 GCF_000151845.1 Pteropus vampyrus | reverse complement strand
GATATTAAAGGATAATAAGGCAATGTTAAAAACAATTACACCTCAAAATTCGAAAGCTTTGATAAAATGGACAATTCTTTGAAAGACACAAATTACAAGAACTCACTACAGAAAGAATAGATAATAGTTCTGATAATCCTGTATCTATCAAAGAAATTAAATGCCCCCCCCCCAAAAAAAACCCTCTATGACAAGATGGTTTCACTGTGAATTCTATTAAATATTTAAGGAAGAAATGACACTAGCGCTGCACACTCTCTTAGACATAAGAAAAAGGAAGGGACACTTCCCAACTTATTTTATGAGACCAGCATTACCCTAAATACAAAAATCAAAGACAGTTCAGGAAAAGAAAACTATAGACTAATATCCTTCATGATTAGACGAAAAAATCCTTTAAAAAATATTAACAAATTGAATCCACTAATACATAAAAAGAAAAATACATATGATGAAGTGAGGTTTATATTAGAAATGCAAGGCTGGGCCAACAATTAAAAGTCAATCAATTTAATGGTGAATATAATTATCAATACTGGATTTTAAACTTGAGGGATTTTAAATGAGTAGATCTTAGATGTTACCACCACACACACACACACACACACACACACACAGAATTTTATAATTTTTAATTTTGTGGAGGGATAGAGATGTTAACTAACCTTATTGTGGTGATCATTTTGCAATATAGACATATCTAATCATCACACTGTCTGTCTTAAACTTACATGTTATATGTCAACAATATCTCAGTAAAGCTGGGAAGAAAAATCAATCATATAATTCACCATGTTAATTGACTAAATGAGAAAAATCATATGGCCTTACCAGTAGATACATAAAAAGCTTTTGACAAAATTCAACATAGATAGATTCATGCTAAAAAATGAAAAACCTCTCAGGAAATTAAGAATAGAAAGAAACTTCTTTAACCTAATAAACACTATCTACAAAAACCAATACAGGTAACATCACACTTAATGGTGAGAGAGTGAATGCTTCCCTTCTAAGATCTGGAACAAAGCAAGGGTGTCCACTTTGCCACTTTTATTCAACATTGTACTTAAATTCCTAGCTAATAAAAAAAGGCAAGCAAAAGAAATAAAAAGTATATAGATGAGAAAGGAATAAACTGTCTTAAGTCATAGGCAACATGTAGAAAATCCCACAGAATCTACAAAAAAATTTCCTAGAATTAAAAAGTGAGTTTAACAAGATTGCAAGATACAAGGATAATATACAGAAGTTAATTATGTTCCTTTATACAAGCAATGGAACCTAAAACCAAACAAAACAATGTCATTCAAAATAGCACCACCCTCAAAAAGGGCTTAGATATACATCTAACAAAATATGTGTGAGATCTGTATGTGGAAAACTAAAAAACAGCAATGAAAGAAAGATCGAAATAAATGGAATGATACACCACGCCCATGGATTGGAAGACTCGATATTAAGACATTAATTCTACCAAATACGGTCCACAGATTCAGTGCACTCCCAGTCGAAATCTCAGCCAATTTTTTTTTGCAGATTTTTATAAGCTTATTCTAAAATTCACATGGAAAGCAAAGGACTTAGAATAGCTAAACAATTTTGAAAAGGAATACATTACCTTATATCAAGACTTACTATAACACTACAGTAATCATGACAGTGATTATAGATTCAGATTTAGCCAGGATGTTGGGGGAATTCCAGGATGGAATGTAAACTGTGACAAATAAATGTACCTGTATTACAAATGTGTCATATAACCACACTTTAGGGTGTAGGGAGAAAAGGAGCTGATCTAAGTAACTTTGGAAACTGCATTTTGACTGGAAGTTTTAAAGTTAAAGACAGAAGGAACTATACATAAGAACTGTATTCTAGTAGGTAAGTTTGTTTCTCACCAGAGTACAAGTTTACAATTCTGAAATGACATGTATATAGGGGATAAATTAAGAAAATGGGTGGCAGATGGTGGAGTCCAGGGTTCTCACTGTTGGAGAGGGAAGTGGCAGAAAAGAAAGAAAGGATGGCTAAAATAACCCTTGTGACCTTGTGGTGCTGGTCTGGAGTCAGAGGCATCAGTATGAACTTAGGTATGCGTTATATATGTGAATTCATGTCTCTAATATATACGCACACACATACACATATGCAGAAACAATTATAGATATACTTGTATTTATGAGTTAGTGTGCTTACATATATTACCTACCTCTGTCTGCTGAGCAGGCCTAAAAGCAGTGATACCCCAGCAATGAGGAACAAACCCAGTGCTCAGATTTTCATTTCTATATGTTATTTAAAAATTAAAATAAAACAAAGCAGATGTCTTGGAGAAATGACCGATTCTAGGACTGGGGCGGATGAGAATACAAGAAAGGGGTATCTTGCAGTACCAGAAAGTAAGGAAACATTCAAAAAACAAAAGGACAGGAACATGTCAAAGGAACATGGGAACCAACTGAAAGAATTCTCAACTGCCAAAATCTGGAACAATTTGAACAAAATAAATAACATAGTTGTATTGTAACCCAAAATATAAAGTAAATATACATGAGTCCATACTTATATAATTAATGGAATTAATTAGTGAAAGTAAAGTGAAGAAACAAATCTTAAGAATTTCAAATAATATACATACAGATATATAGATACTCCCCACTCCAATAGGTGAAATTTAATTCCTTCCTCCCTTGAATTAGTCTCATTTCTAAATAAAAAAAATTATCCAAGGGGAGAAATATTAACTGTACCAAGGAGAAACCTGGCAAATACCACATTAAGCAAATGATGAAGGTTAACGTCACCAGTGACATCATGTGGATATCATGCACCTCCTGATATGATGTGATGAGAATGGTACTTCACCGCTGTGGTCTTCATTCCAAAATTCCATGACTCCAGTCTAACTATGAGAAAAACATAGTTAGGAAAAAAACCCAAATGGAAGAACATTGTATAAAACACCTGACACGTACTCTTCAAAACTGTCAAGGTCGTGAAACACAAGACTGAGAAACATCACTGACCAGAGGGGACTAAGGATGCGTGATTGCTAGTTGCAAGGTAGTACCCTGAATAGGATCCCGGAATAGCAAGAAGACATTAATGGAAAAATTTCTGGAGTTTAGTTAATAAACTAATAAATGTTGCTTTCTTGGTTTTGACATATGTGCAATAACAGGGAAAATGCTAAGGAGCTTATGAGAATTCTGTTATCTTTGCAACTATCTTGTAAATCTAAATTTATTCCAAAATAAAAAGGTTATTTGTTTAAATGAAGGTGAAATAAAGACATTTTCAGACAAACACAAAGCTGAAATAATTTGTCTCCAGCACTACTATACTATAAGAAAAGTTAATGGAATTTTTCCATCTGAAGAAAAATGTTACCTGAGGGAAAATTATTTCTTCTTGAAGGACGAAACCTCAGATACACACGCATACACACACACACATCAGAAATGGCAAGTACGTGGGTAAATACATTTTCTCACTTTTGTAATTCATTTAAAGTGTAATTGACTGTTTAAACTAAAATGTTTACAGTGTATTGTGAGAAATATATAGAGAGAGTAAAATTATGACAACAAGAGCACAAATGACTGAGAGGTTCTATAGAAGATACAGTTTCATACTTGATATTAAATATAATATTTGAAGGTACAGTATAATAGCTTGAAGATGAATACTATAAGATATAGAACAACCATAGAAATCAAAACAAAGAGCCATACAGAACTAGTAATGCAATAGAAGTAGTAAAATGAAACACTAAAACATACATAATTAAAGCTAAAGAAAGGAAACGAAAATCAAATGAAACAAACAGAAGAGTAATAGCAAGATGGTAGACATAAGCCAGACCATA
>NW_011888814.1:9704205-9712642 GCF_000151845.1 Pteropus vampyrus | reverse complement strand
CTTTTTTTTTGCTTGCTGTCAGCACACTGAATCCTCATGTTTCAAACTTCTGACTCCCCTTCTGTGACCAGCTGGAGAAAACTCTGATTTCAGGCGATTAAGTCAGGCCTACCCAGATAATGTTCCCAGTTCAAAGTCAATAGTGCCAATACAACATAACCAAATTCTGGGAGTAAAATCCACCGTGTTAACAGTCCTGGAGATTACTCAGGTCATATACACAAGAGGGGAAGGAAATTTTGTGGGCCATCTTGGAATTCTTCCTGCCACAAGGACATTTCATAATGATAAAATAACCAATTCATCTAGACATAGCAAAACTAAATGTGTTTGCATCTAATAACAGAGCTTCAAGATATATGAGGCAAAAACTAATGAAACTAAAAGAATTATATCAATTCACGGTTATAGTTGGAGATTGTAGTCTTTCTCGGTAAGACTAGACAGAAAATTAATTAAGATGCAGAAAACTTGAACAACACTAGTAACCAAATTGATCTCGTTAACATTTGTAGAGCACTATTCCCAATGATTTTAGAATGACCCTTTTTTCAAGTTCATTGGGTACAGTCACCACTATGAACTATGTGTTGGGCCATAGAACAAGTTTCAATGAATGTAAAAGGAGGAAAATCATATAGAGAGTATTCTCTGACTGCAAAGGCATTAAATTACAGCTCAATAAAACCCTTGCTATAGCAACTCCACCATGACATGGAGACACTCGATGTTATGTTTGAATGTCAATATGATAGTGATCTTTAGGTATGATCAAAGAAATATTAATTACTCGCATAAAAGTGAAAGTCCCAGGGTGAGTAGTAGGGAGCACTGCTCAATCTAGGAGAAAGGGCAGAATATAAAGAGAGTGAACAGTGAGTGTGCAACATTATATAAAGGGAAAGTTCTGCCAGTATAAGATTTGAAACAGTTTCTACCCAGCATGAAACTTCAAAGAGACAGCAAGAGGGCACATGTGCTTGTGGGGCCTGTAGGTGGGTAAATACGGGAGGCAACAAACACAGGTAGGCAATAGGCTTAAAGTCGTCTAGCACCAAATCAAATGTCAATGGGAATCCAAGCTTTTTTGGACACTTGGTTATGGCCATCATAACCTCAAATCAAAGGAAAATAAACAACAAACTTTCAAAGATAAAATCACAAGGGAAATGAGTAGATATTTTGAGCAGAATGACAATGAAAATACAATATATTAAAATTTCTGGGATGCAGCTAAGACATTGCTTATAGAAAAACGTATACCTTATCAAAAAGAGAAAGGTCTGAAATCAGTGGCCTAAGTTTTCATGTTAAGAAATTGGAATTAGAGCAAATTAAGTCCATAATCTATAAAAGAAAAGAAATAATGAAGATGAGAGCAGCCTTAACAAAAGAGAAAGGTGATAGATAATGAAAATAACAGAGTAACTTTTTTGAAAGATTCAACAAAACTGACAAACCCTTAGCTAGACTAATCCAGAAATAACATAAATCGCCAATATTAGGAATGACAAGGTGTTATCACCACAGATCATATAAACATTAAATAATAATAATAATATTTTGAATAATTTTATGCCAATAAATTTGGTACACCTAGATGAAATGGAGAAAATTCTGGAAAAATACAATTTATAATAACTGATACCCAAAAAATAAATATTCATAACATGTATCAGACAAAGAACTTGTATCCAGAATATATACATATAGATAGATCTCTTACAACTCAATAAGAAAACTACCCAGTTTTAAAATGGTCAAAGGATTTGAAAGAACTTCATGAAAAAGATTTATAATTAGCCAATATACAATATAGTCATCCGGGAATTACAAACTAAAACTACAATAATTTACCACGACACATTCACTAGAATGACTATAATTTTTAAAAGTGACAATTCTAAGTGTTGGAGATGTGAAGAAATTGGAACTCTCATAACTGTGGGTGGTAATGGAAAATGGTGCGACCACTTTAGAAAAGTTAAATACACACTTACTATACAACCCAGCAATTCTACTCCTATTTATTCAAGAAAAACTAAAACATATGTTCACACAAAGGCTTCTGCATGAATATTCTTAGCAGCTTTAGTCATAATAGCTAGAATCTGAAAACAACCCAAAGGTCAAATAATAGGTGAAACAATACACAAATTGTGGCATATCCACACTCAGCAGTTAAAAGGAACTGAGAACTGATACCTAGAGCAGTGTGAATAAATCTCAAAAAATAGTAAGATGAATAACGACAACCATGCCCTATGATTCCATTTAATGGAATTCTACAAACTGCAAGGCCAATCTAGAGTGAAAGAAAGTACATCAGTGGTTGCCTCGGACCAGGGTTTGGTGTATTGCCCGGACAGAGGCATAGGGGAACTTTTAAGGGTGATGGAATTGATTGCAGGTGTGGTTACATGGATCCATACATTTGTCAAAATTCACTGAATTGTGTGCTTAAAATGGGTGTATTTTATTGTATATAAACTATAACTCAATAAAGTGGAGAGAAAAAAATCACAAATGAGGCAGACAATTTTGTAGGTAGTCTAACGACACTTTTTAAACAATTCTACCTCCAGCTGACTCTTGTCCAGTGAGAGGTGAGTGGCATGACCCCCACCTGCCAATTTGCCCCACACCCAATCACCAGCTCTTATCTGAAAAAGCTGTGCATTATCAACACCGCAGGCCCGGGCCTGTGTGACTGCATGTAAGCGTCGTTCAGTTAATGACATCGCCCTTGTGTCCTGACTACCATGTTGAAAGATTCTTTTGCAGAAAGGCCCTACGTTGCTATGGCAATCACGCTGGGTTCTAGGATTTGTTGTATTTTATTTTCTTAGTGAGCAACATCTGGATATTTGCCCCAGACAAGGAGAATTTTTCTCTGCTGCTCCTCTCCTCCAAAAACCTAAGAAGCTAGTGAAAGATGTTACCCGCCCTCAAACAAGAGCCATCTAAAGGAGACTCTTCAGCACAGCCAGATTTTGCATTTAACAGCCACCCTGACTCCCAGGAACCTGTTCTCACTAACCCCCAAGCAGAAGGACTCAGCTTCTATCCTTCCACACCTGGTCACTTACCTTGGTCCTTGCAGCCAAGAGGAGTCTCCTCCCCTACACTTCCAAAGAAGCTTCAGCCAAGCCTCTGACACCAGGAAGAACTTGACAGAAGGATCTTTCAGTACCACAAATCCCAAGCCATACCTTGGCTCAAGGAGCCCAGAGAGGGACTACTGGGTGGCCGCTCTCACCAGTGATAAGAGAAAATGTCTGCGGGAGGCTGGGGGCGGGCCTGAATTCACCTGCTAACCGAAGCAGGTGGGAGAAGGATCTAGTGATTTGCTTTGTCGTAACTTAGGAGGAATCCACTTGAACCAAGAACTCACCCAAGATTGGGTTCCAGAGGTACCTGAGAAACTGTGGTGGAAACCTCAAGCATCTCAGCTGGTCATCCACAGGTCTGTTTCTGGTACCAGACTGGCTCCCCATGTTTTCCGTTCTTGCTGCAGTCCCTGAGTCATCTGCCGGCTTCCTCATCGGCGGCTGTCAGTAATTAGGGTGGCCATAAAATTTGTCATCCAAACTGGGACACTTTTGAGAGTGTAAATTGGGTGCTATTAATTATTACACTGTGACAACATGTATAAACTGGAATCATCCCAGGAAAACCAGGACATATATGATCACCCTAACAAAGACCCCTCCATCCCAAGGAGTTCTTTCAAAACTAACTGAAAAGTGACCGTCACCACACCATTCTCTTTGCTGTCCCCACAAAAATGTGAAGAGACTTATCATTTTAAAGGTTTTATTTCTAGTCATTAGAGATAAATTAACAATGAGGGAAAGTTAAAAGAATATAAAGTTCTTAACTTTAAGGTTCCTCATCTGAATAGTGAAATTCACTAAGATGGCGAACTAAAATTTTATGGACTTTAGTTTTAGGTTTTATTCTTTTTCTTAATGTAAATGACCACTTACTGCAGATACATTGCATGTGTATTGTGGAAAATTAGAAAATGTAGACAAACCAAAACTACAAAACAATACACTACATGTCCATCACCAAGAGATTACCACTGCTGAGTGATGCTAGCAAAAATAACGGACCAAGGACCCTAAAATACTCTCCTGCAATAAAAGCAATGAAAAAATAGCAAAAATCATCAAATTCAACTTTATCAGAACTCTGGAAATTAAACGAAGGCTACAGCAATCCAAAGATCATTTATTCAAGAAAAACATCTGAATCTCAGTAAGAACTATAAGTTTTGTGATAATTTAACTTGCCCTATTCCCACATACCTCTTTCCAACTCCATGGTAGCCTTGCAACCCAACAGTCCACAACTGCAGTGAAAACCAGCAGCCTTGCCGCCATCAGAGAGGACAGAATGGAGTTGGATTTCCCTCAAAGCCTCCTTTACAAAGAATTTTCCTTATTTGACCTATCTGGTGTTCCCTGGGAGACCCCATTTGCTAGGCTGGCTTTATTTGACTGACTCAGGATTCCTCCAGTGCAAAAACTTTTTCCCCAGGACATTTGTCTTAAGACAATTAGAAGTAATTAACCTCACAGCTGCCGGTGTGATTGGATAATGGTTGGGGCAAATAATAGACTAACCAAAAAGCTTAAAAGAAAACTCTGGGAATGAAACATCCACAGGGGAGTTAAAAAGATTTGCATATTCCTGGGACTCCAGAAGGTCACTCGTATGTGGGGCTGTGCTTATGCCCAGGGCTGTGTGCACTATCAGCAAAGACCTTGAGAGCTCACTTTACGATCTTGAGCCTCTGCGCAAGCAGGAAGAGAAGGCTAAGGAGGATTTTCAACTACATGGCTGAGAGTTGAAGGTGTGCCCCAATATACACACTGGACTCCTCTGCAAAGACTGGGAGACCTATTAATCCCAAGCATTTGAAGAAATCTCTGTCCTATTATTAGCTGACCACTATGCTAACAGAGTGGAGACTTCGAGGGTCACATATAACAAAGAGTGTGAAATTTACAAACAATAAACATCAATAGCAATGACAAACCCTGGGGAGGGGAAAGAATCTGATTTACAGATTATATTCCAGATTGCCAATCTGAATTCTAGATTACCATATTATATTATTTAAAATGTCCACTTTTCACCAAAAAAAAAAAAAAAAAATTATGACACGTGAAAAGAAATATGAAATATGGTCAAAACGGGGTGGGAGTACAGAGAGAGAAGCAATCAATAGAAACTCCCTGAGGAAGCCCAGATGTTGGACTGCAAGGACAAAGTTTTCAATCAGCGAGTACAAATATGTTCAAAGAATAAAAGGAAACCATGTCTGAAAAACTAGATGAAAGTATGAGAATGTTGTCTCATCAAATAGAAAATATTCATAAAGAGGTAGACATTATAATTTTAAAAAAGAACCAAACAAAAATTCTGTTGCTGAAAAGTAATATAACGGAAATGTAAAATTCACTAGAGGGTCTCTAAAACAGATCTGAGCAGGCAAAAGAAAGAATTTTCAGACTTGAAAATAGCTCAGCTGAGCTTATCCAGTCTGAGGATTAGAAAGGAAAAAAATGAAGAAAATGAAAAGAGTCTCAGAAACCTGTGGGACACTATCAACGATTCAACAATAGTTGGAAACTTTGATAACCTACTTTCTACAATGGGTAAAACAACTAAACAGATTAGCAAGGAAATAGAAGACTTAACACTATAAACTTACTAAATCTAACAGACATACCCAACATCGGAATACGCATCTTTCCCAAATGGAGAGACTATATAATAGAAAGTAGACTTCAAAATAAGTCTTAATAAATTTAAAAGGATTGAAATCATACAGACTATGTTCCCTGACCAAAATGAACTGAAATTATAAATCACTAACAGAAGGTAATTTGGGCAATTCACAAATATTTGGAAATTAAACAACATACTCCTTAATATCCACCAGGTCAAAAAAAGATGTCACGTGAGAAATTTGAAAATAAATAACACAACATACCAAACCTTATGCAGCAAAAGCAGTGGTCATATGAAAAGTTACAGCTGTAAATAGCTACATTTAAAAAGAAAGAATTTTTTCATGTCAATAATATAACCTCCCATGTTAAGAAACCAGCAAAGAAGAGCAATCTAAACCTAAAGCAAACAGAAAGACAGAAACAATAAAGATTAGAGCTGAAATAAATGATATAGAAAATAGAAAAACAATTAGAGAAAAATATACTAAAAATGAACAATTGAAAAAAATTAGAGAAACAATTTTATTCGTTAATAGCATAAAAAATACTTAGAAATCATTTTAACAAAAGAAGTGCAAGACTTGTACAGTGACAACTACAATACCATTAATGAAAAAAGTTTAAGAAAAGAGACATCCTGTGTTCATGGGTTGAAAGATTTATTATTGTTAAGATGACAATACTCCACAAATTAATCCACGGATTCAGTGCGATCCCTATCAAAATCCCCCAAAATACCCCTTTCACACAAATTGATGAGACGATCCTAAAACTCAGAAGGAAATGCAAGGGCCGCAGAAGAGCCAAACAATCTTGAAAAAGAACAAAGTTGGAGGACTCACACTTCCCTATTTCAAACTTACTACAAAGCTACAATATTCGGGGCTGTGTGATTTTGCCAAAAGGATAGACATATCGATGAATAGAAGACACTTAAGAGTTCAGAAATAAATTCATATTTTATGGTCAATTGACAAGGGTGCCGAGGTAATTCAGTGGAGAAAAAATAGTCTTTTCAACAAATGTTTCTGGGGCAACTGGGTACCCACCTGAGAAAGAATGAAGTTGAACCCTTACCTCATACTATATATATAATACATATTTACACATGTACCTTGTACTATGTATAAAAATTAACTCAAAATGGATCAAAGACCTAGCTATTTGAACTAAAACTATAAAATTCTTAGAAGAAAACTGGGAGATAAATTTCCATGAATTTAGATGAAGCATGGTTTCTTAGATATCACATCAAAAGCACAAGCAACAAAAGAAAAAAAGAGATAAGTTGAATTTATAGGTTGAACTAAGTGAATGAAGTTAGACACAAAACTCCACATATGGTATCATTCCATGGATATATACTACTCGTAATAGGCAAATCTATAGAGACAGAAAGTAGATTATTGCTTGCCAGGGGTGGAGAAAGGAGAATATGGGGCGTGACAACTAATAGGTATGAAGCTTCTTTTTGGGGTGATGAAAATGTTTTGGAACTATATAGTGAGTATAGTGGCACAACCTATGACTATACTAAAATCCTCTAAATTTTACCCTACAAAAAGATGAATTTTATGATCTACGAATAATATCTCAAAAAAGAGATACACTAGTGCTAATACTCACATTAATATCTTTTTTGATCTTTCTCTGTTTACATGTAATAATGTTTTAACCAAAATGACGTATTACTAAATATACTCTTTGAAACCTTTTTTTTTTAGTCACCTTGGCATTTCTGTAAGTTTCATTTTATTTAATCCATATTCAAATTTCTCCATTTGTTTCAAAATATTCTTTACAGCTGGTTTGCCCAAATCAGCATACAATTCAGGATCATACATTGTCTCTTGTTTTTTGTTGTCGTTGGATTTTATTTTGTTTTTTTCTTTTTTTTAAATTAAAGTATAGCTGACATACAATATTACATTAGTTTCAGGTGTACGATATAGCGATTTGACATTTATATGCCTTACACTGTGATCGCCACAGTAAGTCTAGTGTATATCTTGTTTTGATGTCTCTTAAGTCTCTCTTTCTTTTCTTATTTAAGTAGAGTTGGCATACGATCTTATGTTGGTTGTATTAGTTTCAGGTGTACAATAAAGTGAATCAACATTTTTATATCTTACAATGTGATTACCCCACTAATTCTAGTAATCATCTGTCACCGTGCAAACTTATCACAGTATAATTCCCCGTCACCTTTTTCACCCATACCCCATCCCTCTCCGGCAATCATCCCTTTGATCTCTGTTTTAATGAGTCTTTTGTTTTGTTTTGTTTTGTTTTGTTTTGTTTGTTCCTTTTTCCTTTTCCATCACACTGACTGTTGAAGAGGTCAGGTCAGTTGTCTTGCAGAATATGCTACCCTCTGGACTTGTCTGTTTGCTTCCTCTTGATATTGTTCAGCTTGTTCACCCATCTCCTGTTTTTCACATAAAATGGAAGTTACATCTAAACGATATATTCAAGTTAAACATATTTGGCTAGAACATATCGGTTATACTGTATATACCATATTGGGTCACATCAGGAGACCCACACTATCTGGTTGACTCTCTTGGTAACACTAGGATTGATCCCAGGATATGAGCGATGACAGCCTGACTCCTTCATTGCCCGTTTTTTCACCTTGCCACTGGAAATCTGTGATGAGTTGCTTTGGCACTACACAAGTGTCAGCTCAA
>NW_011888814.1:9679598-9704155 GCF_000151845.1 Pteropus vampyrus | reverse complement strand
GGCAATCATCCCTTTGATCTCTGTTTTAATGAGTCTTTTGTTTTGTTTTGTTTTGTTTTGTTTTGTTTGTTCCTTTTTCCTTTTCCATCACACTGACTGTTGAAGAGGTCAGGTCAGTTGTCTTGCAGAATATGCTACCCTCTGGACTTGTCTGTTTGCTTCCTCTTGATATTGTTCAGCTTGTTCCCCCATCTCCTGTTTTTCACATAAAATGGAAGTTACATCTAAACGATATATTCAAGTTAAACATATTTGGCTAGAACATATCGGTTATACTGTATATACCATATTGGGTCACATCAGGAGACCCACACTATCTGGTTGACTCTCTTGGTAACACTAGGATTGATCCCAGGATATGAGCGATGACAGCCTGACTCCTTCATTGCCCGTTTTTTCACCTTGCCACTGGAAATCTGTGATGAGTTGCTTTGGCACTACACAAGTGTCAGCTCAACAACAACCATTCACCAAACAGTGTTTTAACACCAACTGAAAGCACCTCGCCTGAAGGAATATTTTCTAGTTGCTTCCAAATGATTGTTTTCCTTGCCGTATAATCCTTCTACGTTTATTTGCTGCCATCCTTCTGGCAGAACTTTTCCTCATCAACTAGGGCTATTAGCTTACCTTGAAATTCAATTCTCACTACAAGGGGAGAATAGATGCCTTGGAGAATTCTCTTCATTTAATTACCACTTTTCAGGTTTGTTTTGTTTTGTTTTGTTTTTTCCTTAAAGTAGCATTCACTGACCCCATCATTCTTCCCTCTGCTTTCTCTGGATCTTCCTTTCAGCCTGAAAATGTATTCAAGGCCTCTCATCTGCCCAACGTTGATCCATTTGCCATTTCCTCTCAAGGATCTCACTAACTTAGCCCCTAACATTTCCTAGAACTCAAAAGGGCCCATTAAGACAAAGCACCCCATAGAATACTCACGGGATTACCCAAATCGTTAGTTGAGTTCTTAGGGCCTACAGAAATGGTCTAAGCATCCATTTCAACAAGACTAACTCAACCACTTAGAGGCTGGTCTTCTTCTTCCTCCACTCTGGCTGAATCCGAGTCATTGCCAGACTCATCTCAGCTCTGTTCTCTGAAAGTATGGTTCCTAACCCCCAACCTTTGAGAGTGATTCCTAAGGTGAATAACCACAATGGCAATGAATCGTGGTATGGGAAGCTGAGAACTGTATCAGTAGCAGAGGCCAGATTTCCGAAAAGGAGAAAAAGTCCTGAGGAAAGACCCTGCACAGCTGCACCAACCGTGGGTCCAAAGCTTTTTTCCTCTACAAAGAAGATGCGAGTCCACAGCAAGATGGGCTCAGATCTCGAGGAGCAAAGGCTGACTTGTGCTACTTTGTCCTCAGCCCATGCTGAGTGAGGGTGCAAACAAAGGGGAACAGGGCCTCACTGGCAGGCTGAGTGAGAGCTGGGAGAATGAACACCTCAGCAGCCCCTGGGGTGCACGAACTGACTGATGTATAAACCAGAACACCGATGCATTCATATACAAAGAGGACACTCCTTGCCAAATGGACCAGATGTTCATGTTGACTGGTCAGCGCATTCTCTCCTGTTGGAAAATCTACATGGAAAGCCAAATTATAATCAAGAGGTTGTTTGTGAGCATGAAATCAGAACAAAGGGAGGGAATTGGATGAGATCTGTGGCATCCACAGGGATATAGGGTGGACTGCATATTTGTGTCAGTGGTCAAAAAACAACTCTTTCCCTTGACAGGGCTGGAGACATAATGACAAATGTTTGTTCCTTGGCTCCACTTTTCAGCACTCCCTACAGACCACCCCCCTTCTGCTCACATATTCTTTCTTCAGCTGTTAAGGCCATTGATTAGGTTACAGCTTTCCTCCACATTCCATCATGCCTTGATTAAATTTCCAGGCACCGCTACATCCTGTTTCTTAGGATGACATTTGCAGACATCTAATCACATCCATTGTGTGTGGTTTTCACTAGTTTAACAATCACAGGATAACATTTATTTATCAGTTTGGGAGATGCCACACCATTGTACCCTATGTACTGATACATTAGAGAGTGGCGGGGCGGTGGGGAGATTTTCCTTGTTTTGGTCCCCCATGTGCTTTCATGAGCACTGTCACAGAATTTGATTCATTTGACAAATATTTATTGTGTGCCTACCATATGCCAGGCATCATACTAGGTACTAGGAATATAAAGAATGAGATACGGTATCCCCGTCTTCACTGATAGGGTAGTGAAGGAGGCAGGCAAGGAAATCACCCACCACAAGACAATGCGCCATGGAAACATTTAGAAAGAGTACCTCCAGAAGTCTGGGATGGGGGTAGAGAGGTTGGTTAGGGAAGGCTCCCAGAAAGAGGTGATTTCCATCTTTATCTCAAAGGATGAATAGAAGACAGCCAGATGAAGAGTGGGAAACCGACTTTCCACACAGAGAGAAGAGCAGGCACAGAGACTCAGAGGCGAGAGGCAACATGGCGTATTTGAAGCCATTCTGCACTTGAGAATGACTCGACTACTTGCTACTTACAAGAGACTGAACTGAAACGGTAGACAGAGAACAGAATTTCAAAGGTTTGTGTGTCATGCTAAAGAATATAGATTTTGAACCTAAGACTGTGAAGAATCACTGAAAAGATCTAAAGTCCACTTTGTCTAAAATTAATATACCCAGTCCAGCTTATTTTTTTTTATTGTAGTAAAATATATATAACATGACATTTACCTTTTTAAGCATTGTTAAGCGTGTATATACCAATCCATCGTCTGAGCGGGCTCATTTATCATTGGAACTGCAAAGGGATAGCCACGTGAAACAGCTTCTCCTCATCCAGGAGAGGTGGAAGAGGGCAAAGTGGGAGGGATGATTGAAAGCCCAGAAGAGCACAGACAAGGATGCAGCGGCCCAGCTTCGGGCACCTCACGACCCCTCCTTCTCTCTCAGAAGTACAGTTCTTTCACAGAGAAACACCTGCCTAAAATTCAGGGGATCTTTGACAGGCATCCAGACACACTACTATTTTTACTTCGGCAGAGGAGTGAGCCAAGAGAGCCATGCATTGGAAGCAAAGCCCCAAAAAGATGATAAAACAATTACAGAGGAGCAGGCAAGCAAAGCTGCACATTTGAAGAGGCATATGGAATTCCTCGAGGCTGAGAATGAAAGATTAAGGAAAGAAAATAAACAATTAAAGGCTGAAAAGGCCAGACTTCTAAAAGGCCCAATAGAAAAGGACCTGGACGTAGATGCTGATTTTGTAGAAATGCAGAGTTACGGAGCTTGCCGCCACATTCAGAAACTACTCCAGCCTCTTCAGCCTGGCAGAAGTTACAGCAAATACTGGGGAAGCCAAAGATAGTCCAATACTCAGTCTTCCTCCCTTGGATTTTCCATCCCCTGAACTTCTCCTTATGGAGCTCTCTGAGGATATTTTGAAATGACTTATGAATAAGTAAGATGGAAAGCCATAGAAGAAGTGAGAAGAGGAAATAATATGTTTAATCCAGAATAAAAGGGGTGAGGGGTGGACTACATGTAAGGGTAATCCCGGAGATGCCTCATCATCTGGCATACCGTGGAGAAGAGACATTGCCAGGACTTGAAAAACTGTCGCTGTAAAATATGTCACATTACTGATATACTGACTTGAGCTAATGACTCCGGACTTGGCAGACACTAAACTCTCAGAGGTTCACTTTCTCTTGATACAAACGAAATGGCTACCTGAAATAATTTTTTTAAGCAACAATTACGTTTCTTATCTTCGAGGTTAAAATGTATAAAAGCATGTTATGTGTAATTAATTTGTAATGCCATAAATGATATTGCAAAACCTAAATAATACGGTGGGCTGATGGGGCTGCCTTGTATTTGAAACACACTTTCTGTCCTACATTGACTGAATGCATTTTGTTACGCACACTTCGCTTGTTTAATAAGCTGTGTAAGACACAGAGTTTTAGATGAAACTGTGCCACACTTTGCGCTACTCATAACATAATGATAACCTCAAGACTATCTAGAGAAATATTTAAATTTTCATTTTATGAGGAATCAAATTATTCGTTACATTTTTTTAAAAAATTACCAGTTTACGTAATTAATCAGGGTACATTTTAAGCTGTGACTTTTGCGTTTATTGCGTAATGCATCAGTTGAAAATACTGAGGAAATATCCTTCTGCTTTTAATGATGCATGAGTGGAAGTAATGCTAGTTGGTTGTATTTGACTGTAAGAAATTGATAAAGTAATTGTGTTAAAAGAGTAAAGTGAAAATTAAAAAGTACCTTCACAGAAACATCTAGAATAGGGTTCGACCAAATTCCCGGGTACCGCACCTAGCCAAGCTGACACATAAAATTAACTATCATAGGCTCCCAGTTATTCTAAGCTGATCCACCAGCTCAAACTCAGCCTTTAGGAATTTGTAAAAATTTTGACTGATTTCTTCTTCCCCATTTCTGTGGTAGTTACCTTTTCTTCAGCGCTCTGCCAAATGGAAAACAGTTTGGTGTCTCTTCTCAGCAGTGCTTGACCTTTTCTGGAATTTGATTCTATGGTTCCTTTATGATCTTAGCTCTCCGAAGGGTTCAAGAAAACTTACAATTTTGTAGATTTTGATTATTCATATTTTTTTATCGGTAGAATGGGAGTGATGTCCCTTGCAGCTTTCTGCATCCTAAATGGAAGCAAAACTCCTCTGGTTTTTACCATAGGTAGGATCTGGATTACTTAAAAAACCATGAAGGACAGGAATTATACTGGCAGAGTCTAGTACAGGGGTCGCAAGTTGGTAGTCTATAGATTTCACACGAAAACCTACGTTTCCAGACCATTTTGAGGAAAGCGAACGTCTGACACACTAGAGCCACGTTTATTGGCCTTTCCATGGGGCAAGGGCTCTCCAGCTGTCCATGTGTCCAGGGTGACACTGACTCCTCCCCCATTCCCTTGGGGAAAACCATTCTGATGTGCAGGTTAGTTCCTCACAGTCCCCTGGGTCTGTGGCAGAGGAGTGTTCTATGCCCAAAGTGGAATGTGGTACCGAATGCCTTGGGCTCAGTCGCAGCTGGGAAAAGAGGTCTTTGATCTCCCCACGTGGGACATCATACGTCTTTTTTACCAAAGCGAGGAGGCTCTCAAAAGTGGCTGCAGAGCTGCACATGTAGGAAGACTAACCCCATCAGGCACGTGACTAGGATGCCATTTCTTTGTTTCACCAGAAAGTAGTGTAGCCAGTGATGGTCCCAAAGAAATTCTGAGAGGTAAGTATTATTCCCCTGGGAGGAGTTGCAGGAATGGTTAAGGCCTTTGGGCCCAGACCATGAACTTCATCTCCAGCCTAAGCTAGAGGCACGCAAGGGTCAGCCTTCCACACAGAGAGTGGTGTGCTCCTCCCTTGGTCACATTCCACCACCAGGTAGAATGACACTAAATTACTACCAGAACTACAGAGACTTTATCACAGGGTGATAAAGGGTGGGGCCTGTGTATCTGTGGGTTCAGTGCCTCAGGTGTAGCTCCATTTCTGGGGAGCAGGGAAAGACCAGAGGACTGGACTGAGCTGGGCAGAATTGTTTCCTTCAGCATCTGGACGTGCACATCATTTAGGGAATGAAAAGAAACGAAGCCAAGGAAGAGAGCCAAGACCATATTGGAGAAGCAACATCTTGAGACAGGTCTGAGGGGAAGGTGCTGGACTCAGATCAGGAAACCAGGCTGACAGCTGAGAGCGAGAGGATGGAGAGCTAATTAGATGGCGTGGGCTGGACAAGAAGATGGATTCAGGATGAAGGAGGGTCCAAAGGGTTTTAGGCTCAGAAGAGGGCTAGCCTGCTTGTCTCCTTAATGTCCACTGACCAAACACAGGAGGACCTAAAACGCTAACTATCCTTAAACCAACCGCACTTACCTATCTGGGACTCCCACTAATTCTGCGGAGACTAAAAGCTTTTTGGAACACATACAGGGTTAAAAAGAAGGCATCCAACAAATGGAAGTTCACAAGAGCACTTCTAACTTCGTGAAAAATAAGATTAATCAGTGGAAGTAGGAACTTTTAAAGAAAAGAATCAGAACTTCTTCTCTTACGAACAAAGCTTAAACCTCTTAGCAATTACGACTCTGATTGCAAGGATCTTACTCAAGTGCTTGGAGAGTCTTTTACTGCCAAGAACGGGAGAGCTGAGCACTTCAAATAGTGGAATTACACAGAATTCAGCTCAGGTCTAAATTGGCCCAGACAAACACCATAGACAATCTTCAGGCTGAAGACAGAATCAGGTTTTTTGTTTCTTAGGGGGAGAATGTTTTTATTAAAGAATAAAATTAATTCATAGTCACTGAAGAAAACCTTCAGAATACACAGAAGTGTAAAGAATAAAACAAATATCCATATTCCATAATTCAGAGATGGTTCACATTTTAAATATTTTAAATAAAATTTTTTTGCGGATACCTATTTTTTTCCCCCACGCAAATCAGGATTATATTAAATTAAAAATTATTTCCAGCCCTTTCCATTTTCTATATCAGGAACAGTTCTCCTTTGCCTTAATTATTCCTTAAAACATGCTTTTTAACAGTTTCATAATATTATATTTTATGGATATGCCGTCATTTATTTTAATCATTTTTTAACTGATGATCAATTAGGTTGTTTTCATTTTTCATTTTAAATAAGATTCCATTAAACGTCTGTGGCCATAATCTTCGTGCATCTCTCTGATTATTTCCTTAGGAGGAATTCTCAGAATATTAAGATTTGAGGGCTTCTCAATACTCACTTTAAAATTCCTTTTCAAAATGGTCACACTTCTTTTTATTCACACTAACAGTTATGTATGAGCATGACACTGAGCATTACCATTAAAAAGAGAGAACACAAAAAACCTTTGTCCATTTGGTAGTTGAAAAATGTGATCTAGCTGTTTGGTTTTGTATTTCTTTCACTGTAGATGGGCATTTCTTCATACAGTTATCGAATATTTTTCTTCTATGAAATATCTTTTTGTGCCATTTACCCACTTTTCATATTGAGGGTAAGAACCTTGCTTTAATTTTGATGTTATATAGTTTTGCTGTAGCAGGATCCAAAAGGAATCGTAAAAAGAAGTTTCGTGATGTTAGAAGCCTTTTTTATTTATAGCTTTAAGCTTTCCAAGGATTCCATTGAGGCAAGATGTGAAGGACGTGGGAGGCTCTTCTAGAGCACAGTTTCTCAAGGTATGGCCCTTGGACTTTGTGCATCAGAATCAAAGGGTGGAAGCCAGGGAATGGGTATTTAAATTACGGATTCCTAAACTCCACTCCAGACACATAGAATCGGCATTTCTGACAGATACAAGAACCCACATTTCTATAATCAATCCGTATGCTGTTGTTCTTTAATTTGATTAACACATTACCATTCATCTACTCAGTCCCCCAAGTGAGAAAAATTATAGCCATCCTTGATGACTTCTTATTCCTTCCATGTCTTATCTCTTCTCATGTATGTAACTTCATTTTTTCAACAAATGTCTTTAAATCTCTTTTCCTCTCTTTCTCAACATCTCTCAGTTTAGTCCCTTTTTCTCTTCCTCTCTTCTTTTCTTTCTCCCATTTATTCTACCCATAATGTCTATCATCATTCCACCCTCACAGAGCACTGGATAAGCACACATTTTTAGGAGTGTGTCTAGAAGTTTCTTGCTATGCGAAAGGTTCTAGATCAATATCCTTCCCACCATTCTCCTTACAATATTTTGCAGCTCCTAAACTCTTCCTGTTGTAGTAGAGAAATGAGAAATTGGGAATTTTAGAGAGGCCAGATTGGAGAACACTAGGGAAGTTCAGACAAAACTCAGTAGGCAAGAAAGTACAAGAGACAGCTGTGGCCAGTTTAAGATCCTGGAGATCAACCAGCTGTGAGTGACAACACTATTCAAGGTTTAGCCCTAAGGTTTGAGATGCTGAAGTGTCTGAGAGGACAGGGCATGTGAGACCGTGTTGGAATAGGCCGACCGGAATAGGTCGTCCGCACAGACTCTAAAATAGCTCACATGTATGCTATTATTCACAAGCAGAGAGCCAGCGAATATGTACAGCTCCGAGTAACCTTTCTCCTGGCCCTAGAAAAACAACTTGGAGCAAAGGACAAAGGGTTACTGTGTTGTTCCTACCGTGTAAAAAGGAAACAAAAATTTTGATGGATTTGGTGGGACATTTTGAAGCCAAGTCAAACTGTGTGTGTGATTGTTTTGTAAAGGTGCTAGGACTTAATTTTCAGATCTGGAATAAGAACAGGTGGTGGCTGATGGCAGGAGTCACAATGGTTTCCATGACAACGGGATTGGGTTTTAGTCATCCTCCCATCCTCCACAGAACCTACTGCAGCTTTTCTCATAAGGTGCTTATTAAATATTTGTTAAATGAATGATGAATCACAGAATGGCGTGTGTACTTTGTAATTAAGGCTGCCGTTCTCTAGCTAGCTAAAAGCTTTTAAAGCAACACTAATTACTCTATTTACACATGGTATTTTGCATAATTTGCATATTAACTTAACCTGAAAATAATAAACTACAGATTCCCATTCCTGCTGTACAACCCTGTCCCATATCTATGCCCTATGGTCGAAGAAGTATCCCAGGTGTTTAAAATGGTTTTAAAAGGTGGTGGGGGTGTGAGCGTGTGTGTGCCCTGTGCCGCATTTGTTTTTCCACATTTGCCAGAAACACTTGTTTCTTCTCCCCCGGCTCTCCAGCCCCTCCCCCTCTCGGGCTCTGCGCAGCCACCCACGCGCAGGCGCCAGCCTGCCCCTCCCCCGCGCCCCTCTTCCCGCGCGAACGCTGGAGCGGGCTGGGCCCAGCCAGAGCACAAAAGACCTCGCTAGCCGGCGTCCCGCGTTGCCCTTGGCAACCATTCAACGGCGGCTAGCTCTCCCTTGACCCTGCGAAGAGATAGTAAGCTGGGCCTCCATTGGCTGGCCTGGGAAGGCAAGCCAATCGGAGAAGAGGTTGTAGGGAGGTGGCTGAGCGAGGTTGCGAGGTTGTAGGAGTAGGAAGCTAGGGTTAGAGGTAACTGGTGAGGCTAGAACCCCGAGCGTGGTCGGTTGGAGCAAATATGTCTGTCCGGAGGCACATTGGGAATCCTGAGGTGAGGGCCAGGTCCGGATCGGAGAGGCGGAGGGGGGTGGGAGCACCGGAAAAGGCTCCACGTGGGCAGGGAAGAGCAGCCGGCGACTTCCGCCGCCCGGAAGGCGGGAAGCGGCCGGCGTGAGGAGGGGTCTGAGACCCGAGGGAGGCGGGGCGGGTCTAGGGGACGCGGAGCCTAGTCAGTTATTATATAGGGAGAGGCCACCATCCTGCACATGCTAACTGTAGTGTCGCCAAGAGGTGCAAAGTGCGTAAAGACACAGCCCCTTCCCTCAAAGGGCTTACATTCTAGGAGAGGCAGTTACAAAACATAAGTAACATCCGAATGAAGCCCCAGAACATTAAAGGAACAAAAGCAAAAGGAGCCATCACTTCTGACTGTGGGGATACAGAAAGAGCAGGAATAAGCAGACCAAGCCATTTGGAAAGGACGCAAAATGTGGCATTAGTTTTACCCCATCCCTATAGGACTTTTTACTTTCTTGTGTTTTTCACCCCTAGTGCACTGCTGCATTTGTGGTCATTTAATTTCAACCAATGTTTATTGGACTGTCACCTGGAAGCAGATGCTAAAAATACACAATAAGCCAAGGCCTTTGTCTATTAATAAGTTTAGTCTAGTGAGGGAGACTTGCAAACAATTTGAGTACAGTGTGGTTGGGGAACAAGATATTACGAGAGCACAGAGGAAAGATAGCACCGAAATGACAAGGTTATTAGGGGAAGAAGCACCTCCAGATAGAACAGCATGAGTGGAGTTGAAAGAGATGTGAAACGTGGGAGTGGACGGTTCCCTGGAGAGAGGCAGGAGTAAAGTCTGGAAGGGCCTTATGTCCTTTGCTAAATTTCTTGGCCTTAATATTGAACAGGAGTTGCAGATCGTTTCATCTCATGATGGATAACTATGAACTATGTTGAGAAAGTTGCGAGGGTGAGTTTAAGCTCTTTAGGAGAGTACCATAGAGGTGGGGAATGTAGGTGTGGAGGGTGGCAGTTTGGCTGCTGCATATTTGTCTTGTCCGCTGCTCAGAGTTCGAGAAGCTTTTGAGTTTGAAATAAAGGTTGACATGGTCAGATTTGTATTTTAGACAGATGGCTGAGACCCATCGTGGAGAATGGATTTGAGAAGTCCAAGACTGGGGAGAAGGAAATTGGTTGGGTGGTTATGGTAAAGACCTAAAGTAAGGCCACAGAATGAGGGACAGAATTGAGAAATATTTAGAAAGTATCATCAAGACTTCAAGATTAGCTTTGAGAAATGAGAGAGAGATGGATGGCTTACGTTCCCAGCTTAGGCTACTCGTTGATGTGATGCCATGCTAATGGGTTCAGGAGAATGGGTGAAAGCAAAAGATTGTAGGGGTAGAGGAGCAGGGATGCCCTATGTGAATGTAGATTTGTGTCCTAGTTAAAGCTGTTCAGCTTACTCTCTTGTTTTAGTGAAGCACAATTTCCAGTAGTTTCTTGAGAAAGTGCATAAGAAATAAGTTTTTTGTTTTTTTTTTTTAAATTTATGTCTAAAACATTAGACGTGTTTAAAAATGTTATTACTTTGCCTTCACATATATTTGCCTGAGAGTTTGACTGAATATAGAATTCTTGGTTGGAAATCATCAACATTTTGAAAACATTGCATTGTGGTCCTCTAGCATCCACTATTGCATGGAGAAGTCCAAAACCATTCTGTTCCTTTGTATGTGACTTGAGTTTTTGAAGCTTGTAGAATCTTCTCTTTGTTCTTAGTGTTAGGATGTTTCACAAAGATACCCCTTACTCTGAGTCTATCACTTGTTTTGGTGAGTACCAGAAACTTATGTCTTTCTGTTACCTGTAAAATTTTCTTAAATTATTTTGTTGACTTTCTCCCATTTTCTCCATCCTCTCTTTCTTAATTCATTATTATGATGTTGCTTGTCTATGACTGGTTCTCTAATTTTCTTAAATTTTATCTTCTGTTTTCCACTTCTTTTTCTTTTTGTTCTCTTTGGGAGATTTGTTTAACTTTATCTTCCAATCCTTCTATTGAGTTATTAATTTCTGCCACCATGTTTTTCATTCCAAAGAACTCTGTTTTAGACTCCGATGTCATTTTTAAAAACTTTTATTTTGAAATAAATATAGATTCACAGGAATTTGCAAAAAATCATGCAGCACCACTCCCATGTGTCCTTCGCCTGATTTCCTCTAATGATCATCTTCTGTATAAGTATAGTACAATATCAAAACTAGAAAATTGGTGTTTGTGCAATATGTGTATAGTTCTAGGCCTTTTTATCATGTGTAGATTTAATATAATCAAGATTTGCACGTGTAGATTTGCAATTAAGATACAGAACTATTCATCGCTACAATATCTCTCTCATACTACTGTTTCCTAGTTGCATCCACTTTCCTTCCCCTCATTATCCTAACCCCTGGCAACCACTAATGTATTCTTCATTTCTGTCATTTTGTCATTTTGAGAATGTTACATAAATGGAATCATGCAGTATGTGACCTTTTGAGATTGGTTTTTTCTCACTTAGAATAATGTCCTTGAGACACATCCAAGTTGTTGCCTGTAGCAACAGTTCATTCCTTTTTATGCTGATTAGTATTCTGTGGTATGGATGTATAACAGTTTATTTAACCATTCAGCTATTGTAGAATATTTTGGTTGCTTTCAGTTTAGGACTATTCCAAATAAAGATGTGAAGTTTTGGGCACAATTCTTTGTGTGAAGTTAATTTTCATTTCTCTGGGATAGATGCCTAAGAGTACAGTTGCCGGGTTCCATGGTAAGCTTACCTTTAGTTTTTTTTTTAAATAATTTGAGTATATACAACAGTGGTATACCATATAGCCTAGATATTTAGTAGGTTCTATCACCTAGGTTTGTGTGGGTGTACTCTATGATGTTTACACAATGGGGAAATCGCCTAATGATGCAATTCTCAGAATGTATTCCCATTGTTAAGTAGAGCATAATTGTATAAGGTTTTGTGTGGATGTGTGCTTTCATTTCTCTAATAATAGGTTTTTTAAAATATTTTTCCTCACATTGCCCGTTTCCTCTATATTTCTATTTTTCTTTTTGTTTTGTTGGAGATGTTTGTATTAATAAGCTGCCATAACAAAATACCACAGACTGGGTGGCTTGAACAACACAAATTTATTTCTCATAGTTTTGGAGGCTGAGAAGTTCAAGTTCAAAGTGCTGGCCAATTTGGTGTCTGGTGAGAGCTCTTTCCTGGCTTGCAGATGGCTGCCTTCTCACTGTGTGCTCACGTGACCTCTTCTTTCTGTATGCATGAGTGGAAAAGGAGCAAGCTCTTTAGTGTCTGTTTTTATAAGGACACTAATCGTATGGGATTTGTCCCCCACCCGTATGACTTCATTTAACTTTAATTACCTCCTGAAGACCCTTGTCCAAATACATTTCCTTTGGGAATTAGGGCTTCGACACATGAATTTTGGAGGATACAATTCAGTCTGTAGCAATGTTCTCAGAGTTCTTTCAATCCTGAAATGTTAATTGATATTTTTGAGTAGGAGACTTAAAAATGTGATTGGGGTCTCTCTATTTCAGAGGGGCTTGCTAATGATGAGCTTAATTACAGGAAGATCTCACTGGACCATGATTTGGGGACTCCTTCTCCCAAATCTGTACCTTCAGCTCTTTCCTCTCTTGCTGGTTATTTTTTCTCGGAGAACCCCACTCCTGAGAGTAAAAGCCTGGTTGAATTCCTGGAGGAGTTAGGGCTAGAGACTGTATCTCAACATTAGTATGCATCATTTACTTAATACCCCAATTTTCAGTAATGATATCTCCACCTTGCCCTGTGTCTGGAGACCTCCCAGTCCAGAAACCCTTTCTAGGGAACAAATCTGTAGATACCTGCCATGGCGGGGAAGAGACAGTCACTCCATGGCACAGAGGGGAGAAGGTTTTGGATATCCAGTTGCTTCTCAATCAGCCTTCAACCAATCTTCCATATTTCAGTTACTCCTTTTATTTCCTTCTTTGGGAACTGGGGCTGTCAGTTCCTAAGCCTTTAAGAATTGTTCTTGGCTTTCCCTTTGATTTTCTTGAGTCCATTAAGTCATTTTCACTTTGTTGGTATGCTCTCTAGATTTCAGAAATCTATTGCTATCACTTCTCCTACTCTTCTGTCTTATCCTTTCACTGGGGTTTTACAGAGCTTTTGGAAAGAAGTGAAATTAGATGCACTTGTTCAGTATGTCGCCTTCACCCAGTATCATGATTTGTAATTATTTTATTTGCGTGTTTGTTTCCGGCACACTTACAGGAACATAAGATAGGGTCTTATCTGCATTATCCCACTGCCTGAGACACAATTAAATATCTGTTGAATGACTAAAAGGATATATGCCTGAGCTGGAGAAGTCAAGGCCGATGTTCACTATTTGGAAATCAGCAGCATATAAATGCAATTAAACCAAATGTTTGGCCCACAGTGAAACTATAGACTGAGAAGATGGAATCCTGGGGAACACAGTATTTAAGTGGCTGACAAAGGAATGATCCATGTGTCATTGAAGAATCAGGGGAGAGAGATATCACTGAAGTCAAAGGAGTGGAAACTGAAGAAGGCGGGGGCTATATAACAGTGTCATATAGTACAGAAAGGGCAAGGAAGTTAAAGACTGATAAGTGGCCATTATACTTGGCAATTAGGGGATCTCTGATGTTGACTAGCTGCTACAAGAACCATGACAGAATGATGGGGACAGTAGCCATACTGTAATGGATTAAGGAGTTAGGTGTTTGTTTTTTCTCCCCCAAGGAGCTTAGCTAGAAAGGAAAAAGGTATGGAGGATATTCCAACTATATATTGATTTGTCATGAATCATCTCCATATTTCGTGACTTAAAACAATCATCATTTTATTATCTCATGGTTCTGAAAAATTGACTAGACTCAGCTGGGCAGTTCTCGGTTGGGATCGTTCATGTGGTTTTGCAGACAGACAGAATCTGGGGCTAGAATTATCTTGAAGGCTTCTTCATTCATATGTCTAGCAGTCGATGCAGCCTGTTGGCTGGGATCTCCTTAGCTGGGGCCGGCAGCCATAGCACCTGCAAATGGCCTTGTTCGTGTGACTCGAACTTTCTTCACAGCATGGTGACGAGAACAAGTGTCCCAAGAGGACCAGGTGGAAGCCATATTGCCTTTTATGATCTAGCCTCAGTAGTCATATCATATCACTTCCATCCAGATTCAAGGGGAGGAAGCATAAGTCCCGCCCCTCTGTGGGAGGAGTGTCAGCATCACAGTGTAAGTGGAATGGGACGTTCTGTTGTGGCCATTTTGAAAAATACAGTAGGCCACAGGTGGTAGCTGTGGGCAAAATAGAGGCTGCTGTATGTGTGAGCATGGGTCATGGTGATTGAGATCAGTAGACTGACCAGATAAAACTCCCATTTTAAAAGCATTCTTTTTAAGGCCTGTTTTAAATGTGAGATTGCCTTAAATGAGTCTGTTTTTAAAATTGATATCTACTCCCTTCATTTAATGGACTTAATGTTTACAGAGGAGATAAGTAGAGAAATTCTGAACAAAATGTATAAGGTAGTTTTTAAAATCCTTTAAATGTAAATATTACATTTGTTGCTATTGAAATCTAACAACCTATTAGAATAACAGTTCCATTTTAAGAGTTGGGAAGTAAGAAAAGTTCATTCATTTATTTATTTTATTTTATTTTATTTTTTTAATGATTCGTGATTCAGACGATCTCATTTTTTTGGTGATTTTCTTTCAGAAAAATCCCATTGTTGACTTCTCATTCTTCTCCCTTCTCCAACATCCATGTATTCACAAAGCCCACTCTTACTTTGTATATGTTAGTAACCTGCCAAAATACTCTTGATTGTGGCCTCAGAGCTCAGTACTTTTAATGTCTTCTCTTGTCTTCAGGGCCTTGTTCAGATACTTAGTCTCCATTTAGGGTTCCCTTCTTGGAGTCTACTTATCCATGTCCAACCTTACACCACAGGATTCCATATACCTGTGGTTCTTAACCATTCGGGGGTTATAAACTTATTTGAAATTTGGCGAAAGCCAAGGACCCTTTCCCCAGAAAAATGCACAGACACTCAAAAATTTGCATATACTTTCATAGGACTCATGGACCTCCTAAAAGCCATCGGTGAACCCCATATTCAGAACCCCTGCTAGAATGAGGCTGTACAGTACAGTGTGTGAGAGTTCAAGCTCTAGAGCCAGACGACCCAGTTTAAATCCAGGTCCACTACTCTTACCAGCTGAGGAGCCTCACGATCCACTGCACCTCTATGCCTCTGTTTCCTAATATGTAAGATGAGGATAATAATATTTACCTCCCAAGCAGTGATGAGGATTAAATGAGATAATGGAGGTAAAATGCTTAGGGAGTGCCTGACAACAGTTAAGTGCTCAAAAAATGCTAGCAGCAATTACCTTTATTATTGTTGCTGTTCTTGGACGTTCTCCAGCAAATTTGCTATTCTTTACACGTGCTTTTAAAGAGGCTTTGCTAGTAAAATTTTCTCCACATGGAATGCTTTTTCCATCCTTTTCCCCCATCCTTTTATCTAGAGAAGGTCAACCGTTAAAACACAGTTCCGTTGCCATTTCCACGAATTCGCCCTTATCACGCCCAGTGTGTGAGCTATCTCTTTATTTGACTTTCTTAGAGCCCTTGACATCTGTACTGCTCACCTAGCACTAGCATGCACACTGCATGTTGCTCAGGTCTCAAAACCATCTTCATCCATTTGGCAGTCCTTACTGCTCTCACAATGTAGCAGGTAAAAAGATCTACAAGGTAGAGCCCCTGTCCCAAGTACAAGAAGTGAGAAGTGTGCATGGTACAAAGTGCTGTGACAGTCCAGGCAGGGAAGAGATTTCCCTCTGACTGGGGCCTTCAGAGGGGTCTGCCAGGCAAATGTGTTTGTGCTGGGTCTTGAAAGCTGAGTAGAAGTAGCTAGGATGGGGTGGGTAGTCAGGGCACTATCTTTTGGCCCTCTTTAAGGTATGAGCTCTCAAAGGCATTTTTGATTGCCCTCAAAAGAGCCTGTAATAAAGAGCCACAAACATCAACTTCTCTCTTCTCCCGATGAACTTCATCACAATCACCTTTCTAAATTCTTTATCTTTAGTATATCCAAAGCTGACGCTGGCACCTGAGCTCTGAACCTCATCTTTTCCCAGTCCGTTTTCATACCTTCCTGTCTCATTTTCATCCTCTCTTATTTAGCCCATTAGCCTTTAAACATCCTCAAATCTCTCCTTTCTTCTAAAAACAACAAAAACTATTCCTTAGCAACTCTCAAGGGGGGAAAAAAAGACCATCTGGCTACTATCCTCTTCTTTCCCTCCTCCCCCCTCGTATACTCAACCTGCTGTTTTTGCTTCTGCTCCTGTCAGTTTACTGTAACCACATCCACCACGGTCATCAACAATGTCCTGGTTTACTCAATCTAAATTTACTTTTCTGTTATTCTCTTACTTGACTTGCATTCTCGTTTGCTTGTTCATATTTGCTCTCTTGTTCACTGACTTGACAGTACCCATCACTGTTGACCGTTCCCTTCTACCTGAAACTCTAATTTTCATGACCCACTTCTGGCTTCTTGTGAGTCTCATCCACAGTGCTTTTCTCCACCTGACCTTAAATGGTGGTGTTTTGTTTGTTTTTTCTCAGTCTACACACTCTCCAACGGTGATTTTGTCCATGCCCATGGCTTCCCCTTCTGCCTATAGGCAGACCACCCCAACTCTTCTGTTTTCTAGCCTTGATCTCCAGGCCCAAATAGCCAGCTCACCTCTTCCGTTTTGGATAACTCAGATGGCTCATCCTCAACACATCCCAAACAGAACACATCACGTTTTCAATATATGCTTCCTTAAGTCCCTTTTTGGGGAAACGGTATCACTGTCCTCCTCCTGTTATGCCAGTCAGTTTTAAATCACACTGATTTTACATCTTCACATTTCTTGAAACTGCCTCTTCCTCCTCAACTGTACTGCTACTTCCTTAGGACCACAGATCCTCTTAGCACAACCGCCTCTTAACTGATCTTTGTGCCTTTATTCTTGACTGTGATCCTATCAGTTCTCCAGAGTGCTGCCAGAGTGATCCCTCTGAAATGGAAATGTAAGCCCAGCACTCCTCCTCAGACTGTCTTCAGTGACTCCCCGTCATCTGCGCTAGGGCTTCTCAACTTCAGATACTGACTTTATAGATCAACTTATTCTTTGTTGTGGGGACTTTCCTATCCTTGGAGGATGTTTAGCAGCATCCTTGGCCTATCACCCAGTTCTGACAATCCAAAATGTCTCCAGGCATTGACAGTTTTCCCGGGGGGTGAGGGAGGAGGAAAATTACCCTATTTCAGAACCAGGATAAAATACAGGTTTGTTAGCATGGATCCAACACCCGTTATGACCTACCCGTCTGCCTCGCCTCTCCAACCTCATTTGACTCCTGATGGCCCCCTGTGCTCCAGGTCTACCAGTTCCCTGGAACCCTGTAGCTCTCACACACTACTCCTTGAGCTTGACTAACTCCCTCAGATTTCAGTTTATAAACCACTACCCCACACCCTGAAACGGTTCTTAACTCTTGGTGTGGATTAGGGGCTAATCTTACATGCTCCTGTTGTAATCTTACATGCCCTCTGCTTCCCACTCCTTGTGCATCATGCAGTGTGGCATCCGTTTGTTTACTTGTCTTTCTTCCCACCATTAGTGAGAACTGGGTGGCTAGGACTGTGTTTTTTTCTCTCTGCCCTCAGCACAGTGGCTAACTCCTAGTGGGCACCTAGTAAATGTCGACTGAATGGTGCTCAGTAAGGCTTTGCTGAACGAACAGTCCCATTTGGAACAGCTGCTCTCTCAGCTCTTTCACTTTCCACCATTCCATCCTGTTTATGTAATTGAAAAAAAGCCAGTTGGTCAGTAGGTCAAGAAACAATCATCCCGAAAGCCAGAATTTCAAGGAAAAAAGTATGGCAGTTCCATAAAATCTGTGGTACTTTGCCTAGAGTGGAGCACAAATAGTTTTATGTTGTGGTTGGTACTAGAAAGTCAGGAACAAGAAGTTGGACCAAAATGGGAAAATGAGAAAGAAATACTGCATTTTTCTACCGCAGCATATGGATTTCTCATTAGTCTATGTAAGGGAAAACCGGGGGCGGGAAGGGCTCAGTGACTGCAGCTGTCCACACTCCCCCCATCATTCTACTGCCACCACACCTGGTCCCCGGAGACACCCTCACTTCTTAGCTATGTTGGCTTAGGTATGGACAAATCCCCCTGATTCAGCAGAGACTAGCCTGGAATTTTTCAGAAGAAGCTTTGCTAGGAAACTAGTGGGAAAAACAAAACAAAAGTAAAAACAGGAAATAGCATATAGAAATTACAAAAATACAGAGTGAAAAAGGAAAAGAGGGAAAATTCTTTGCCTAATTTAACTATATCCTTGTATTAGCTTTTCTTGACACAATTTACCAGGCACATGGTTTTCCTGGGTTCTTTTGTTTGCTTTTTTGGTTTTTTTGTATGGTTGGTTTTTTTTTTTTTTTTCCTTTTGCCATGATATTGCCTTCTGGGGAAACTTGTCCTAAAGTCCTCCTTTTTAGTCTTTCAGTATTTTCCTTCTCTCACTTAAGAGTCTTCTCCATCTTCGTCTAGGAAGGAGTTGGAATTGGCATTAGAGTCACTTTCTCTTCTAGACAGCAGGTTGCTGCTCAGATGGAGAAACCTTTCTCTAAATAAGAGCTTGAGTTCCACAGACACATCTGAAGACCAGTGCTTAGCATCCACAACGAAGGTTTTACTTGCCTGGGGTGAAATGAAAAACACAGGCTATGTCAATGAGTTTTTTAATAACACAAAAGGACTGACCTTTTTATTCCAAGATTTTTTTTTTCTTTCTTACTTTTTAGATATTAAAAGAGCAGATGGTAGTTGTAAGTAATTAACTACGTGCTGTAGTTACGTATGTTTTCAAGGGCAAGCGATACAGGTTTTAAAGTTTGATGTTCTCTTCTAAGGAACCATTAGATAGCTGATAGCTGTTGTACTGCAGTCTTCATTCTAGATATTGATTGATTGATGGATTGAATATCAATAAATGTACCTACTATGTACTAGGTTCTGGGTGAATACAAATTTGAGTAAGTTATTGTCCCTGCCTTCAAGGAAATCCTAGGATAGAGAAGAAGGTCGAGATGTAAACGGTGGCGCAGGGTATCCATGTTCTGGGAGCCAGGGAGAGGAAACTGCTCAATTCCGCCTGGGACAGCTTAGAGGAAGTGAAGTTTTCTCCAAGGACAAGTTGGGAAGAGGAATTCTAGGCAGACTTTGCTAAGACTGGAGACCTGAATGAATGTGGCACGCTTGGGAGCATGTGGGCAAGTGGCAGAAGATGAAGCTGGAAAGGTATTACCCGGTTTTAATTTCATATTCCACAGCTACCTATGACTGAACATATGGTTTTCATATTTGTAGGCCAGAAAAACCCCTGAGCAAGAAAGCTATATTTTATAATGTCTTTATTCATTAGTCTCCCTTCACTTAATGACTTTTGAAAATGCCACTGAAATTAATAATGGGAAATGTCTTGTGCTTAGATTTAGAGTTCACTACCAGAGAATAGGACAAGAGAGATCCAACATAGGCATTTTTGCTGACTGTAAACTTACCCTGAGCCCATGATGTGCCCCAGCTGTCCCGAGAGCAGATGCCATCATAGTGACATCTGTGGAGCCTCAGACTCCAGGCCACTAGCAGGAGAGGCCTGCCAAACTGGGTCCTGGCCTGACAACATCTGGACACGATGCTCAGGTCTGGATCTGCATGCCACTTTTTAGGGGAGATGTAGATAAAATCTAGAGGGTGTCCAGAGGAGACAGCCTACAAACCATCATGCAGAGAGTGAAATGTAAAAGGACAAGATTGCTGCCTTCGGTTATTTTAACTGATTTTTCGAGGCAGAGTAGGGTGGCTCATTCAGGGCTGCAACAATGGACTGGATGGAAATTAGGGGGAGACCAATGTGGGCTCAGTGTCAGAAATAATTTTTAAGAACTTTTCTCTAAGTCCTTATTTTACATAGTGCTATGAGATTATTTTGACAAAATATGAGAATGTTTTGACAGAAACAAGATAACCATCTTTACCTGTGGTCTTGCTGTTGTGAAGTCTTATTTTGAGGAGACAGTTGGACCTCTAGAGCTCCTTCCATCTTTAAATTCGACAAAATTTTAGCATTTGTTCTATTTTTTAAGTATCTGATTCTTCCCCCTTTGCCGCTTTTATCCTTACATTAACCCAATTAATTGTGAATTTTCTTATTTTTAGTATCTGACCAAAAGGATACCACAAAACCCAAAGTATCAGCATGTCAAGTCGAGACTGGACACTGGTGAGTAAAGATTAGAAAATTAAAACTTCTTTTTTATCCAACAGCTAATTATCGACAAGAAGCAGCATGTCATGCGTGGTATAAATCACAACTGAAAGTTTCTTTCTGTCTTGTCTGATGTCTTTCTGGGCACAGGACTTATCTTTGAAAGCTGTTTTTTGGATTATCAGTAGAAATTCACATAATTTAGCTTATTAGAAATTGAGAAATTGATGAAAACATTGTTCAGTGAGTTGCAATGCTGAGGCTAGTAAAAATCAGGAGGTCAATGTCTATTTTGGGACACCTAAAATAGATTCTACCTGTGCACATTTGTTCAATTCAGTATTTGCAGAGAGTCAACTACATGCAAAATTATTGCCTATGGGACATAGAAAGATGAGTGTGAATCGTGATTTTTGCAATCAAAGTGCTTAGATTCAAGTGGAGGCAGGCAGAGTTGAATGAGTAACTGAAATTCCAGACAAAATTAAATTAGTGCTGCAATTCAGGTAAAATGAAATTTAAGAGTGCATTTCTGCTTATTTCCATGCTGTTAATGTTTTTCAGTGCTGTGATGAATCCCACTCCCCAGGCCCCTAGTGGATCTGCAGCCTTGTGAGATTCGGGTTGTTTATTTGTTTAGTTTTTTTTTTTCAAACTTTTAAAGCCTGCTGTGGAAAATTCATACTGTTAAGATGGTTTCACTAGCAGATTGGGGTACTAAGTACTCCACCGGTAACCTTCAAGACAACCGATAAAATAAACTGGGATGTTGACTTTGTTTAAATCTCATTCATTTTGTCATTTTCTTTCTCCTGTCTCCTTCAAAATCATTATCTTCCATTACCATGTTTCCTCATATAAAATAGACTTAAATGTTTTAAATGAACCACAGTCGAAGATACTATTTCTGGGGACTTTTCTTTCAAACATTTCCGTGCAGTACAGATATTTCCTTGCAAATATCCTGTTTGATGGGAGGTAAAAAAAAAATACATATATCTGTTTTTGAGAAAGAGGAAATTGTGGCACACAGATTATGTGATTTACATGAAGTTCAGTGCGGAAGGTAGAACTGGGATTTGTAAGCAGGATGAGGAAGTTGACGTTGGAGACCTGGGGCAAGTCCTTTGTACTGCATCTTAGTATTTCCCCAGCTTCATCTACCACAAGCGCCTTCAGCTCCTCCATCTCTACTCGTCTGCCCCTTACTTGCAATTGTGACCCATCCTTCTGGAATAAGCTATTCTGCGAAGGAAGCTATTTGGTTAAAAATGCCATTTTTTCTCTGAGGGTTCCAGATAATGTTTTCAAGACTGCTATAAAGGAATTGCATTTCTTTTGGAACTTTCTTAAAATTAAAAATTTTAAGAGCCGAAGGTTTTTTTTGGTTTTGTTTTTGTGTTTTTTTAATATATAGATGTGTCTATATCTTCATATGTTTTTTTCTCCTGGATATTGAAATGGGATTTGCAAATGAATACCCATTTCATTCTCTTCAGTTTCTCAGTTCGTAACCAAAATTTGACTCAGTAATGGTACCTGAAATTAATTACAGTTTTTTTCAATTGAGATAATTATATCTGCTTTTTATAATACATAATAATTACCTAAATCCTTTTATATCCTAAGAGTTTTAAACTAGTGTTTTTGCTAATTGAACTTTTTATTTTGAGGTCATTGTAGCTTTATGTAGACTTGTAAGAAATAATACAGAGAAATTCTATGAACCCTTTACCCAGTTTCCTACGGTAACATTTTGCAAAACTATACTGCGAAGTCACAACCAGGATGTTGATACATACAGCCTAGATACAGAACATTTCCATCACCCCCGAGGATCCCTTATGTTGTCTTTTTAAAACCACATCTGCTTTCCACTCTCACCCCTTCCTTAACCCCTGGCAACCACTAATCTCTGCTCCATTTGTATAATTTTGTCATTTCACAAATGCTGTACAAATGGAATCATACAGTATGCAACTTTTTGGATTGGCTTTTTCGCTCAGCATAATTCTCTGGAAATCGTCCAGGTTGTTGCATGTATTAGTAGTTTTTTGTTTGTTTTTTGTTGTTGTTACTGAATTGTATTCCATGGTATACTACAGTATAACCACTTGCCTGTTGAAGGGCATCTGGATTGTTTCTCCTTTTTGACTATTATAAGTAAAGGTGCTGTAAGCATTTGTGTACAGACTTTTGTATGAATATAAGTCTTTATTTCTCTGGGACAACTGCCCAGAAGTGCAATTGCTGGGTCGTATGGTAGTTGCATTTGTATTTGCTTAAGAAACTGCCAAACCGTTTTCCAGAATGGGTGGACCATTTTATGTTCCCACCAGCAGTGTATAAGTGATACAGTTTCTCCACATCCTCACTAGCATTTGGTGGTCACCATTTTTTATTTTAGCCATTCTGGATATGTAGTCGCATATCATTGCGGTTGTGATTTGCATTTCCCTAATAGCTAAGGATGTTAAACATCTATTTGTGTGCTGTTTTGCCACTGTATCTCTTCTTCAAAGTGTCTGTTCATGTTTTTTGCCTATGTTCTAATTGTATTGTGTTTTTTAATTGTTGGGTTTTGAGTATTCCTTATGGAGACATGGTTTGTAAATATTTTCTCCCCGTCTGTAGCCTGTCTTTTTATCCTCCTAACAGAGTCTTTCAAAAATCAAAAGTTTTTAATTTTGGTGAAGTCCAGTCTCTATCAGTGTTTTCTTTTATGGATCAGGCTTTTTTTGTCAAGTCTAAGAACTCTTTGCCTAGCCTAGATCCCAAGATTTTCTATCATGCTTTTTTCTAAAAGTTTTATAGTTGTAGGTTTTACATTTAAGGCCATGATATGTTTTGAGGTTATTTCTGTATGAGATGTGTGACTTAAATCAAGATTAACGTTTTGCTTATGGATGTTCAGTTGCTTTAGCACCATCTCTTTAAAAAAGGTTATCTTTCTTCCATTGAATTACATGTTCACCTTTGTCAAAAAAACAGTTGGGTATATTTATGTGGTTCTATTTCTGAGTTCTCTATTCTGTTCCATTGATCTATGTGTCTATCCCTCTGCCAGTACTACCCAGTCTTAAGTTCGGTACTTAAAATTGGTTAAACCAATAACTTCCACTTTACTTTTCTTTATAAAAGTATTATAGCTAGTCTAATTCCTTTGCCTTTCCACGTAACTTTTAGAATAATCTTATTTGCATTTACAAAAAAATATTGCTATGATTTTGGTAAGAGTTGCTTTAAACCTGTCTATTCATTTGAGGAGAATTGACATCTTACTATGTTGAGTCTTCCAATCCATTAACATATTGTCTCTCCATTTATTTAGATCTTCGGTTTCTTTCATCAGCATTTTATAGTTTTCATCATATAAGTCCTGTATGTGTTTTGTTAGATTTATACCTAAGTATTTCATTCTTTGAGCAATTGTAAATGATACTGTATTTTTAATTTTGGTGTCCAGGTGTTCGTTGCTAGTATATGGAAATACAGCTTGTTTATCTCGTATCCTGGGACCTTGCTGAACTCACTTATTGGGTTCAGGAGGAGTTTCTTGTTTTGTAGCTTCCTTGAGCTTTTCTATGTAGATAAGAGTGTCATCTACAAAAAGAAACAGTTTTATGTCTTCCTTTCCAGTCTGTATGCTTTTTATTTCCTTTCGTTGCCTTATTGTACTGGCTAGAACTCAAGAACTATGTCAAATAAAAGTGGTGAGAGCGAACATTCTTGTCTTTTTCCCAGGCCTAGGGGGAAGGTGTTCGGTCTTTCATCATTAAGTATGATGTGAGCTCTATCAGGTTGAGGAAGTTTCTTCCTGCAGATGTTTTTCTGAGAGTTTCTATAATGAGTGACTTGAATTTTATTAAATGCTTTTACTGCATCAGTTAATATAATCATATGACTTTTTTTCTTTAACTTGTTAACAGAGTGGATTTTTAAATAATTTTACTAGTTTTATATCCATGAAATAAACCTCACTTAGTCACGATGTATATAATTCTTGTTATA
>NW_011888814.1:9659266-9679548 GCF_000151845.1 Pteropus vampyrus | reverse complement strand
ATTGCTGAATTCTATTATTTTGTTAAAGGTTTTTGTGCCTATATTCATGATGGATATTGGTTTGTAGTTTTTTCGTTTTATTTTTATTTTTTATTTTATTTATTTATTTTTTTGGATTGTTTTGTCTGGTTTTGTATCAGGGTAATACTGGCCTCATAAAATGAGTTGGGAAGTGTTTCCTCTTGTTCTGTTTTCTGGAAGAGGTTGTGTATTATTGGTGTTAAATCTTTCTTAAACATTTGATAGAATTCTCCAAGAAAATTGAGCCTGGAGATTTCTTTTTTGAGTGTTTTTAAATTTTGAATTCAATTTTTTAATAGTTATATGGATATTCAAAATGCTTGTTTCATATTGGCTGAGTTGTGGCAGTTTGTGTTTTTTGAGGAATTGATACATTTCATCCAAGTTTTTAAATTTATGTGTATAGAGTTGTTTTTAGTTTTTCCTTATTATCCTTCTGATGCCTATTGTGTCTGAAGTGATAGCCCCTGTTTCACTCCTGGGATTGATAATTTATCTTTTCTCTCTTTTTTCCTTCACTACAGGTTTGTCCATTCTATTGATCCTTTTAAAGAACTAGCTCTTGGGCTCTTGGTTTCATCAATTTTCTCTCTTGTTTTTCTGTTTTAATTTCATTGATTTTTGCTTCTACCTTCATTATGTCCTTCCTTCTGCTCGCTTTGGGTTTATTTTGCTCTCCTGTTTCTAGATTCTTGAGATGGGAGCTTAGGTTATCGATTTAAGACTTTTCCTCTTTTTTAACACATGTAGTTAGTGCTATACGTTTCTCTCAGCACTGCTGAAGCTGAATCTCACAAATTATGATATGTTGTATTTTAATTTTTATTCAGTCCACTGTTTATTTGTATTTTCCTGAGACTTCCTTTTCGGCCCATGGATTATTTAGAAGTATGTTGTTTAGTTTGCAAGTGTTCGGAGATTTTCCTGTTAAATTTCTGTTGATTTCCAGTTTGATTCCATTGTGGCTGGAGAATGCAGTCTGTATATTTCAATTTTTAAAAAATGTGTTGTTGTTCATTTTATCATACAAGATATGGTCTCTCTCAGTATATGTTCCATGGGCCTCTGAAAGGAATATATATACCTATACTTCTGCTTACTGTATTCTTTCCTTTTCCTGATGTTCTAAGGCTCTGTTGTTTGTTTGTTTGTTTGTTCTTTTCTTTTATAATTAGAGAACTTTCTTTAGCTGGTGACAGAGCCTCTTAGTTTTCCTTCATCTGAGAATGTCTTGATTTCCTTTCATTCATGAAGGGTATTTTCTCTAGATATAGGATTCTGAGCTAGCAGTTCTTTTCTCACAGCACTTAAAAAGTATTGTGTCACTTCTTTCCAGTCGCCATGATTTCCGATGAGAAATGTGCTGTTATTCAAACTGTTTTTCCCACATAGGTAAGGTGTCATTTTTTTTTCCTCTTGCTGCTGTCAGGATATTCTTTCTTTTCTTTTCTTTCTTTCTTTTTTTTTTTTTTTTTTTTGTTTGTTTTCAGAAGTTTAATTATAATGTGTCTTGGTTTAGATTTCTTCGGGTTTGTCCTGTTTGGAGTTCACTCAGCTTCTATATAAATCTTTAGGTTTATGCCACTTACCAGATTTGGGGAGTTGTCAGCCATCATATCTTTGAGTACTTTTTCAGCCCCACCCTCTTTTTCCTCTTTTGTATATTTAGATGGCATGTCATGACGGCTTAGCAAGGATGAAAATTGAGGTTTCCCACTTGGCCTTTGCTGGCAAGTGTGGCCACAGCTTTTCTGTGGAGTTTGGCTAGAAAAAGGCAGTTATAGTCTGGTGGTTTTCTGTCTTTCCTAGTCTTTTGGCTGGAGACAGCAGACTTTTGTTGGGGAATTTTTTTTGTGTGTCTGTTTGTTGTTATTTCTGGATTGCTTGCTTCTTCAGCTCCGAATCTAGGGTATGTGAGGCAAAAAAAAACAGATAGACAAAAAAAAAAAACAAAACTCAGGTAACTCAACTATCATTTTATTCCTTGGTTTCTGAGGTCCCTAGCAGCCTGCCTTTCTCTCTTTATCTATCAGAGTCTTGTGTTTTTTTTAACATATAATATCTAGGGTTTTTGTTTCGTTTTGCTTTTTAATTCAATCTTTTTCTAATTGGTATGTTATTTTCTTAAATTGAGATATAATTTATATACCATAAAATTCACCGTTTTAAAGTGTATAATACAGAGGTTTTTAGTACATTCACAAGGTTGTGAAAACATCACCACTATCTAATTACAGAACATTTTTGCACCCCATAAAGAAATCCCATACCCAATACCAATTACTTTCCATTCCTTCCTTTTACCAGTCCCTAGTAACCACTAATTATTTTCAGTATCTATGAGTTTGCCTGTTCTGCACATTTTCTATAAATGGAATTATACAATATGTGGTCTTTTGTGCCTGGCTTCTTTCACTTAGCATAATGTTTTCAAGGTTCGCCGTTGTCATAGCACGTATCAGTATTTCATTCCTTTTTATTGCCAGATAATATTCTTTTGTATAACTGTTCCACACTTTGTTTATCCACACATCAGCTGATGGACATTTGGTTTGTTTATACTTTTTGGCCATGATGCTGCTATAAACATTAGTGTACAAGTTTTTGTGTGAACATATGCTTTCAGTTCTCTTGGTTATATACCTAGGAGTTGAATTGTTGGTCATATGGCAACTCTGTTTAATTTTTTGAGAAACTATCAAACTATTTTCCAAAGCAGCCACATCACTTTGCATCCCTATCAGCAGCGAGGAGGGCTCTATTTTTTTCCACATTCTCAATAATGTTTATTGTTGTCCATCATTTTGACTATAGTCATCATTGTGGGTGTGAAGCGGTATCTCATTGTGGTTTTGATTTGCATTTTCCTAACAACTAATGATGTTGAGCACCTTTTTATGTGCTTATTGGCATTTGTATATCGCCTATGGAGAAATGGCTATTCAGACCATTGGCCTGTTCTTTAAATTGTGTTATTTTTCTTTTTATTGTTGAGTTAGAATAGTTCTTTTATATATTCTAGATACTGGACCCTTATCAGAAATATGATTTGCAAATATTTTCTCCCATTTTATGGGTTGTCCAGGGCTTTTATTTTGCTTAGCTGGAGGAATAGAGAAAAATACATCGACCTCATCTTCCTGAAAGTGGATGTCCCAGAAACTGCTTTTTAATCTCTTCGGAAGGGCCAAAGTGTGCTTTAGTGCTTAAAACTCAAAAGTATTTTAAAGTTAGTGTGAGAAAGAAATCTTATTCTATCATTCGATTTCTGTTGTTGTTTCAAATTAAGAAATTATCTTAAAGTCAATCTAGGGGAAAGATTTTAATTTTTTTTCCTATGCATTTTTATAACTTATCTCCCTGTGCATTCAGTACTGAGGGTTATGTGACCTGATACAGATCTCTTCAGCCTTCTGGATAGCCATCAGGGTCTGAGATAGCGCAAATCTGTGTTCCGTTCAAATATTGTCACTTGTATGTGTGCCATGAGGTGAAATGGATGAAGAGTCTGGTTAAGAAAACATAAGAGTGACCTTATAGCCTAAACAAGCGTAAGGAGTTCCCATCTGTGGTATGTTTTTACACTGTGCAGTCAGAGAAGTGGAAATTGACACAGGAACGAGTCAGCATTTCTCATTTTAGGCTAAATAGATGAGTCTCTAATCTTTTCTTACCAAACAGTGAGCAATTCAAAGTTCATCATGAGAAATCAAGAATTTTGTGGTGTCTCCTATCTTCACCTAAATCACCTTCTACTGAGTTCTTCCAAGACTGATATCTTCTTCCTGGGTAAAGATTAGTTTTTATTTCTATACTTTTGATTCTACTTCTCTTCTAAACTCGAACACTGATGTATAGCCGAGGCTAGAAATATCAGAATTATTTTGAACTTCAAGTATTTCTTTTGTTCCATAGGTGCCTGGGTGTATGTAACCAGCTCCCCAGCATTGCCAGACTGTGCCGTGAATGGATTCTGCTGCTGATGAAATCCTGGCGGCATTTGGTTCAGTCTCCACCGCAGGGTTCTCGTGTATTCTCAGCACCCACTCTGGGTTTCTGTTCTGCTCACCACAGGCTGGTTAAGGAACACTTCCCAGACCACAGGGCTCTCCCTTTGTTAGGCTCCTACACTCTTCATTACCCTCTCATTTCAATCTATATTCAGTCTAATTTCAAATTTCTTTAGCTTTCTAAAATTCTGGGGACTTTCTCCGCTCAGCCTTTTCTAGCCTTATTTTTTAAATTCACTTTACTTTTGTTATCGCTACATAAACTAGTCATTTTCTTTTTTCTTCTTTAGTTTTTACTTTTCCTGAATTTTTGCTAATAGCCTTGATCTTCAGCAGTCAAACTCATTACAGACTAGGTACTCTTCATTTTTATTTGGTATTTAATTCTGTTTCTGATGTCAAAGGAAGAAATGTATGTGAAAGCTTTTTATAAACCAGAAAGCACTATACACTCGTATAACTTATTGAGATTAACAAAGGACCACTGTGCCTCTTTTCACGCTTTCTGCTCCTTCTGAGCCAAAAGAACTTCTCCATAGAGGGAAATATTGAAGAAAAATAAAGCAATGGAGTTGTCTCTTAGCAACCGAGTTCGTGCCTTATAAATCTTACTTTAGATTACTGCTGCTCAAAATCACTTGCTTTTCTTACTGGCTCAGTATAAATAATGTTATTAAATTACGGGAAAACAAAGGAAAAAATCTAATGAATGAGTCACTCAGTTCATCGATTGTACTCTATCTTTGCATAGCACTATTGAGATAGTTGGGTTGTCTCTTTCTCTTGATTCAAATGATAAAACTTTTTTTTATATATCTTTTGTCGCAACTTAAGTTATAGACTAAGTAGAAGCTAAATACTACCTTCTACATTTCTAGGTTACCTGAGTCCTGAAACAATATGGGTCATGTAGGTAGTATATAACATATTGTATATAAGTCAGGTTATGCATAGCTGAAAGAAAATTAGATGTACAAAAACTCAAACCAAATTGGGTAAGATTATTTGCATGATAAAATAATTCATTATAAGGATTCATCAAATAATAGATCTTAATACTATATTTCATTTAGCAAATATTTTTGAGTGCCTCCTACACTAGACAGTGGAAGGGATAAAGGTGTGTGTGTGTGTGTGTGTGTGTGTGTGTGTGTGTGTGTAAATAGTCTCAGTCTTTTGTTATAATAAGGTAGATAAGATCTGCACACAAATAAGACAGTACAATGATAAACACCTTTTGAGCGGTAAGCCAAGAGCTATAGAGGTTCAGAGGAAGGAAAGGTCACTCTTAGCTGGGTGAACTATTACGATTATATCAATAAAGTGACATGTTAGAGAACCGAAGACTAACCCAAGAGTTTGTCAAATTTAGTAATTAAAGCAAAATTGAAGAGGTAGGTAAGATGTAGGTGCCTTCATCACTAGAGCTAGGAGTTTAAACTTTAGCCAGTAAGCAGTGGGGAGCCACTGACATTTTTCTTTTCACCAAAGTCTTATCTAGGAAAATTTATCTTACAGTAATGCGTAATTTCAATCTTTTCTAAAAAATTGGTTCATTGATGGTCTTTTAGTCTCTTTTTTGTATAAAACAAAGGTGTGTTTATAAACAAGTCAATTGTAGAATTGATCTATTTCTAGTCCCTTTAAAAGGTAGTCAAAAAACTATTTTTGGATAAAATAGATCTGGTAAGATCAGCTGCTTAGTTAAGATGTAAGCATAAGAAATAAGGTAAAATACTACTTTTCATACTTTCTAAAATCATGTTTAGGGAATTTTGGGTCAATTAGTCAGCCATTCCACTGTCTTATTTCTCCAGCTGAAACAATGCAGAAATCCTCAATTTTCTTTTTTTCTCCCTTCTTGGCTACCTTGAATGTCTACAGAGAAAAGGGCTTCTTGTCAATAGCCTTCTTAGATTTGTTCTTAATTTTGCCAAATATTTGTATACCTCTGCAAAAGACTTTTGTTTCCCTGCCTGGTCCTTTAGTGAGAAAACAAACAAACAGAAGTGACAGCCTGCCTCACAGGGTTGTTTAAGGCACTTGCTGGTACAAGACGAAGTGCTGTGTAATTGCTCTGAAAATATTGATAATTGGTTGAGAAATGGATTTTAGACATTTCTGTTAGTGGAAACCGTTATAGATTGGAAATGCAATGTTTTAATAATGAAGACTATATAATAAGGTTGGCTATTGTTTTCCATGCGAAATATGCTTCGGGGAATTTAGAGCATAAAATGGTTCCCACCTGCTACTATTAAGGAAGTAACACTTCCTACATATTTACCTCACAGCGAAATCGTGTTTTTTTAAAAACAACACAACTAGAGAAGTGATGTATTTTCGTAAGCCGTATTAGAAACCAGGAAGTTGGGAATACTGCTCCTGGCTTAGTTATTTATTGCTGCGTCAGTGGACAAATCAGTCTCTTTTTTTTTTTTTTGGTACCTCGATTTTTTCTGATGAGACTGCCTGAAGCTGCCCTAGCCAAAAGAAGCTGCCACGTCAACAACATGCAACTGTAGGGGACTCAGGAACAAAAGCTACTATGTAAAATAGTTTAAGAATAAGATTGCGGAATGCAAAACAGCACAGTTTGCCCTGCCTTCCCCCACTGCATTGACCTTCGAGCTCCTGTGTGAGTTCAGAGTTGCAGGGGAGAGGGATGTGTGTCTAGGAAGAATTCATGGTGTCCGCTTTGGAGAACTCGTCACGTCTCAAGTCAGTTCCAGCCTGAAGAACCTAAAGAAGATAATATTTGGTTCTAATCCTGGTCTTTGGTGTTATTTGGACCTCTTCTGAGACATTCTCAGTGTCTCTTTTGAGTGTACTCAGGCAGTTATGTCTCTGAGCTTTTGGAAGGATATATAGTCTGGCTCTAGGACGAAACTGAGTTCTGATCCAGAGAATGTGTGTGTCTTCAGATGAAAAAATTTTTTATTACTCAATGTAATTTCACTCCATGATGAATTCATGGTAAAGATTTAATAATAACAAATGATATAAGTTGTGTTTTGAAAATGTATTTTGGGTTTCCAAGCAAGACTTTTCTTTCTCTGCTTCTGACTTAAACATGAAGAAAAATTCAGAATAGTCCTTAAAAATATCAGTTCATGCCATTATTGGCAGCATTTCTTTTATCTGAAGTCGGGACTGGATCTGACTAGCTTCTTTCAAGGCTTAAAAGTTAGGGGCACAATTTTAGAAAGTAGAAATTATTTTGAATATTTTCCCTCTTTGTTATACTTTTTAGGTGCCATATAGAGCTTGCTGTGTTGAACTGAACCAAACCGAAGCATGCCAGTAAAAAATAATCACCCCTGGCTTGAGAACTAGACTTTATTCAGAAACCAGAATGATCCTGGCCCAGTTTTAATGTATGAAAACTCTCCAACCCATGTTGGCTAGAACCTAGTATTGTAGAACCAGGCTATAAAACACGAGTGCTGGGGACTCTCTGCATTGCGGGAATCTACTGTTATTTCTCAGCAAATCAAATCCATGGTATATCTTAGTGTATAGACTGTGTGGTCTAGTTCAGGCTGCAGCATCAGCATGAATAGTGGAAGGCCAAGTTCAAGAAAGAGGGAAACCGCAAGACTAAGAGAGGAAAGGGTTGCTTGGGTAGCCACAACAGCACATTTTAGACATTCAAAGATCACTGCTTCTTCTCTGCATAGCTTCCCCACAAAAAGATGATGGGGGAGGGGGTATAAAAGGAGGAGGAAAGCCTTGACTCAGAAAGAGAAAAAAAAAATATATGTGTGTGTGTGTGTGTGTGTGTGTGTGTATGTATACACACACACACGTATATATGTATATGTATACACACACACATATATATCATTACTGCCTGGGACTTTAATGTTTATTGGGTGTGTACCCCAGCTTAAAGACATTTAACTGAAACATTTCCCTCGATTCCTCATCTTTCAATGGTGCTATGTAATCCAAAAGACTATTACTGTGTGTGGCCCATTTGTCTCCTGTAGTTATGAAAAAACAGGCCAAGAAAGCTTAGGGAATACTTGTACTCCGTTCTATTTTCACAGTGTTACTCATTTCCTTTCATTAAAAGCATATCTAAACTCCTTATTCTCTTTTTAGGTAACAGTATGACTAAATACACTGAGAAGCTAGAAGAGATCAAAAGAAGTGAGTAACACTATTGATGGGCTGGGATAGTGGAGCCCTGTAGTCGTCCGTAAGATGGTTATTAACAGCCCTGGCCTTCCTCTGGGGGGAGTCAGGTGAGATGGAAGGTGCTGAGAAAGATGTGGGAAACACTGCACCATCCCCGTTAGCTGCTAAGATTGTGGCTTGTGGGTCGAGCCCGGCCTGACTTAGATCCCATAGGAGATGTTCATGTTGGAATATGGAATGAGCTCTAGTTAAGCCATGAGAACCGGCTTCTAGTTTCATTGTACTGCAGTCTTTGTGGCCTTTTCCAAGGTACTTAATCTTTCCTGTTTTATTTTCTCTATACCTGAGGTGGGAGTAATAATAGCTCTCATTTCATAACATTCTTTTGAGTATAAATTCAACAGTATTCATGAAAGACTGAGATGTGAGAAAAAGCTTATTCTTAAAGTGGTGTTATGTATTATAAATTCACTGCAGTCTGCTTCCTTTTAATTAAAAATCATATTTCACGCACATCTTTTTTAAAAACGAATCTTCTGCAAAGATATGCTACTAGCCATTGAATGCTTCGCCCTTGCACAAAATCATAATATTTCAGTCTGTCTCCAAAACGGATGTAAAATGTACACATCAAGGCCAAAATTAAAGAAGTAGAAACATCTATTTTCTAAGATGGATTTGCTTGTATCTTCAATAGGAGAACACAGTGTAAGTAAAGTATTTAGCTAATGCTGGTAAAGAGGTACTGTGACTGATAACAGCTCAGGATTTGGCTCTGGTAATATACATCTTCTGGGAAGAGACTATTACAAATCCAGAATTCACCAGAACTTTTGTTTTTACACAGCAGGCCTTTTAATTTAAATGATAATGTTTCTGTTCCTTTGGAACTGCTGAGAAACCCCACTTAATAAGTGTGGACTCAGGAGCAGCTTTCTGCTGACTCTGTTATTTGCGTGGTTCAGCTATAAGGGCTAATGCTATAGACGTTTGTTTTTTAATGTATATTGTCACTATAGCCTTTTATTTTCTTCTTATATATCTATTTTATATTTTATACATTATATTACATTTTATATTAGGTAAGTATATATATTTTAAGTATGTATTAAAATTTTAAGCTACGAAAAAGATCTCATTTACTCACCTAGGCTTCATTGTTGTTGTCCTTAGTTCATCCACCCATGGCAGGCAAAATTCAGCTGGCCTGCTTCACATTTGGTTTGTAGTCTCTTTCACCTCCTACCCATTCGTAGCTGGGTGTAAGCTCACATGGCCACACCAAAATTTGTCCCATAAAAATGTCTCGTTCCACCTAGGTTGCTGAAACCCTGTTTAAAACATTTCTTAAAAGCACAATGTGGTTTCTTTAATATCTGAACTTTAAATGGAGCTTATCTTCCCCAAATAAATACCTCTGGAATAGAGTCCTTGAAAATGCTTGCTTCCCTCTTTTTAGAAGTCGTGGGCTTCCTTTTAGTAAGACAGGAGGTGCCTCTCACCTTGTTTCACATACCTCGTACTGATTCCCTGACTAGAATTACTTCAGATTCTGGTTTGGGATCTACATTTTGGAAGCTCTTTCCTTCTCTTTTCCCATTTTCTGTTGTAGGTGTTCTTTTGGGTCAAAAGGGAAAATAATATTGCCTTGTTTCATGATACCCTAGACCCATCACTTCTCTCAGATTACCTTAGATGCCATGTCTTTCTGTGAAATCACAAACGTTGTTCTGTTACTTCCTTTGATTTGTCTTCTACTGTGAGCCCAACTTCCCTTTGCTAGTAACGTGTTTTAACAGAACCCTGAAAATGCAGAATTCCTTTGTAATCTGAATATTCTTTCAACTCTGCCCAGGGAAAATAGACACTCTGTGTCTATTGAGCGTTTACAAAGCCTGTTCTTGGCTTCTGGTACTTAGATGACACTGGTTGGATCCAATGTGAAACATCCTAGATAGTCAGGTCTCTGTCCTTCCAGTAACTCGAGAGAGACAGACTTAGACTCCAGACTTACTGGAGAAGCAAAAGTTGATAACATTTCTGAAACTAGGGTTATTTGTCTCCATCACGGAGTTTGGGAGAAGCTACAGTAGCAGAAGCTCCATTCTTAAAGCTCTGTTCGCTCTTGCAAGGACAGACTGACAGAGCCTTCCAAGTCATCCTTTTATAAACTTTAAAACTTACCTTCACACGTCTAGTCTGATCTTTTATCTCTGAGTAATAATGTCAGAAAGTCCTAATGATGGCTGTCCTTCTAAACCAGAACCAGGTATGTAGCGTTCAGGCTCAAATGTGCAGTGGGATTTCTAGTGCTCGTGAGAGGACACTAGAAATGCCAGTCATTAGAATATAGCAGAGTCTATGTTTTGTTTGAGGTCATTTCTACTGCGTTAAAGGGGATTTTAATGTGTACATTTTGTACTTAGAATGTGAAGAATTGGAGAAGTATTTCAGACAATGTAGCTATACCAAAGGAATACCAGTGGATAAATGACACAGTGCAAACTACTTCACTGTTTTCATTGGCTGATTTATTGCCGTGTTGATTTACATAAATGATTTTTGGTGGGCAGGTTGGTGGCAATTGAGGGGAATACTGTAGCTATTCAGTTGCACTTTTTATAGCTTGTGCTCAGCTATTCGGGTCTGTATCCTGGCGGGTTTTAGAAGCTCACTTGCATGTAGGTTTGTTACCTTGTTGTATCCAGGGGAAATTATGTTACGAATTTTCTAGAAGTAATGGTCAGTTATTAGCCAAATTGTTCTCTCTAAGACGTTTTAGAACAGAGAAGCTTTAATTTCCTGTAAGAGAGTCTTGATATATTTACAAAGGCTAGTTTTTAAAGTAATATCATTTCCTGACTGAGTTGTAAGTTGTTTGGTAAAGCAAGCTAATGGTATCCTCCAGAGTAACTATCCAGTCTGTACTGGTTTTTTTTGGAAAATTCATGGGAATGATTAGTTATACCAGGTACACAGTCTTAAATACCTTTAATCCTTTCCTTTGTTGCTAGGAGTCTTAGCTTATGAGACATTTATGCCGTGAAAGCCACAGTAATTATCCAGCTAGCCTTTAGTGATTCTGAGATAATGAAGCAGTCTTTAAGGAGTCATGGGCTCCGACATACAAACCTAGAACAGGAGTGAAGGGTAAGAGTGGGCTGGAGTTCAGCGCTGAAAACTTCAGAATTGGCAGTCATCTTCAGAAAAGTTTAAGGAAACTAACTTTTAACGTGCTTCTGTGGGACAGATAGTAGATGAAGTGAGATTGGCTAGATTTTAACTGTTTAATGTGATATGACAAATTATTAACATAAACAATTGCAGAAATACCATAAAGATAGCACTGAATACATATTGATGTTTTAGGTTGATTTTTATTTTTTTTAATTGTAAGAAAACATACCATAAAATTTACCATCTTAACCACTTCTAAGTATACAGTTCAGTAGTTAAGTATAATCACATTGTTGTACAGTCATCTCTAGAACTTTTTCATCTTAAAAAACAGAAGAGGTTGACTTTTATTGAGGTGGAGTTGAAGAGAAACTGGTACAAAAGGTTATCGGACCAATCATTACTTTTTGCCCAGCATTATACCCTAGGGGGAAAAAGTGTTGCCCTGTGTCTCTAGCATAGTTTGTCACCTCAGGAATATAATTGTTTTCTTTTCAGGGTAGAGTTAGAATAGTAAGGTGTAAATTTCTTTCCAGCTCTTTGACCTGGGGTAACCCGGCTCTGGGTCTCTGTCCTCATTTGTAAAATGTAGACGTTATTCCCTGCTTTGTTCTGAAAAGGATTTAAAGCAGCTTACAAAAATGCATGTGATACAATGTGGCAAAGCAGAGACAGCATAATAAAAGGAAAATGGTAGACTAATAAAATAAAGGCAAAGGATAAAGTCACTAGATACAAAAAGGTGGCTTATCAATTCAGCTTTAGGGTTCCTATTGGCCAAAACAAAGGAGAAAAATGAAGAAATGATATAATACTTGGCACTTTTAATTTTGAGGATATCATGCGGATCAAATGAGGTAATATATGTAAATCATATGTATAACTTGAAATATATACCATACAACTCGATGACTAGAAAGAACTAGTAATACCTTAAGAAAGCAAAATAAACCTAGAAAAATAATTGTCCTGTCCTGCTTTTCAGATTATAGATACAAGAAAGATGAGCTTTTCAAAAGACTAAAAGTTACAACTTTTGCCCAGCTGGTAAGTTTAATGATCTTCCCCCGGAATAGAGACTGTCTAGTTTGTGCTGCTTTACGTGAGTATTTCTGAATTCAACTCTAGGTAATGTTTGCAGAGGGTATTTTTCTGATTCCTTATATTTCACTTGTTCAAGGATTAATTGGTGTGTGGTGTGTGTGTTCATTTGAGGATGGTGTGAAAATTGGTGTGTGGTGTGTGTGTTCATTTGAGGATGGTGATAAAAATTATATGAAGTAAAAAATGCATTCTACTTTTAAATCATAAAATTTGTGGTTTAATTTAGATTTTTTCTTTTCCTCGTCCAGTGAATATTTCAAATCTAGAATTCTGGACTCTGGACTGTTTGGGCATTTTTCTCTGTGAAAATGAGGTGATCTCCCTTCTGTTACTGAGCTCTTTTTCCAAGTCCTTCTGCCTTGGGTTATTTTGCTACTTTGGCAAAGTCACTTTCTTCTTTCTTTTGAAAATGATGGACAGAGCATCTCTCTGGCCCCCAAACAAGAATTCCATTGATGAAACCCAAGGTGGATCTTAGGTCTTATCAGCTAAATTATGAACAGTGCTTTAAAAACTGTATGTAGGTATACATTGTTCTAATCAATATACTCACAATTACATTTATTTCTTCACTGCATGAAGAATTGTTTGCTGATACAATTCTGTTATTGTAAATGTTGCATTTTCAAGAAATAACATGCTGTGTTGGGACTAGAATATATATGGATGCAGTTTTTAGACTCTTATTCATGTTTCTTGTCCTAAATTACCCTTTTGGTCTTTTAAGTTTATTGTGTAATATTTTAAATGAATCTTTTCTTCTAACATGATCATCTACAGTGTAATTACCACTCCCTAAGTAAGGAGACCTGAGGTTTAGTCTCCAATTGAGGACACTGACAGTTTCCTAAAACAAGAGATCTTTGATGTTTCCTCATCTTTTGTAAAAGAAAGAATTGCCTCTGTTTAAAGACAAACAAACATACACACATCTACACATGTCATTCTTTTTTCTCTCAGGTCATCCAGGTTGCTTCCCTATCTGATCAAACACTGGAAGTGACAGCTGAGGAGATTCAAAGACTAGAAGGTAATGAGAATTGAGGATGCGGGGAAAATAAGGAATTGACCATTTGACTGAAGTACTCACCCTGTGCTGTTGCGTTCACAGGGACTAAGACTTTGATGTATCCATTTGTAATTAGACTGTTACTCTCTGCGAAGTGCTGTCTGGGGTTTTAATTGTTAATTCTTGTTTTTTGTTTTGTTTTTTTTTTAAAAAGCCATCTGGATTTCTGGCTCTGACATTTGTTTTAAATGTTTTAGATGGTTTAATATACTAATTACTTTTTTCAACAAATATTTTTCGTTTTTTCTATATAGTACAGATCACAGAATTAGGTGCTATGAGACTACAAAGATGAATGAAACACAGCTCTGCGTCCTGGGAATTTGTAGTCACGTGTGTGCATGTGGATATGTGTGTGTGCACATTAGGTGAGGAGAATAACAGAAATACAAAATTACTACCATGGCAGAAATTCCTAATGGAAGACTGAAAGAAAACCATCATTTGTTGAATATGTATTGCTACATATTTCACATGCATTTTCTTATTTAACCTTTCCAAAAACTCTAGAAGGAAGGTACACTTTACAGATGAGAAGCCCAAACCTCAGAGTTTAAATGACTTGCTCAAGGTGATACAACCAGTAAGGAATGGACCTAAGATACAAATCTTTGCCTTCCATAGCAACCGGTGTCTTTGCTATGGAAGTTCCGAGGAAGGAAAGTTATTTTCCAGTTAGAAAACAGATAGACTTTCTTAAGGCTTTTGAACTGGACGTTAAGGGTGACGCTGTTGCAGGCTGAGGAGCAGCCTGACCAGAGGAATGGAGAAGAAAAAGCTGCAAGCGTGTTTAGGGAATCACGTAATCCAGTCTGGCTGTGGTCTGAGGTGCCTGGTAGGAGATAAGGCTAGAAAGATAGGTAGGCTCCAGATTTCCTTTCTTAAATACCAAGTCGAAATAAAACCTCTTAGTTGTACTCTCATGAAAAGAATACACAGAGTTAAGGTCTTTATTTTATCCTGATACTCAACAATCAATGTGTGGCTGTTTATTGAAGGGGAATGTGTTTTGTTAAAGCTGATGTAGGCCAGGAATTTGACTTCTGATTTCAAGACAAGTTTCTCAGGAAGTCTGAACACTGGGTTTGTGCAACTCAACTGTCATTTCCCTGGGCTTGTTTTTGTTAAAGAGGATAAAGAGAATTTGAAAAAGCCAGGAATTTATCTCTGACAGATGCCTCTCACACGGCAGAGAAATAAGGGCTCTTTGTAACAGAGATAATTGAGTCTCCTCATACAAGTACTCCCAATTTTAACCTAGTTATATAAGTACCTGGATTGGGTCTTTTCATTCATTATAGAGATTTCAGCACCAGGACATATGGGCAAATGCAATTTTCTCCTCTGAGATAAATTTACACAGCAAAATAGGCTCTTGTAAAATAGGACGCCATAACGTGTGAGTGATATTAGTGTTTTCTGGTGCTCTACACAGAATAATAACTCACTCAGGAATGCCTGTAGAACAGATTGTATCTGTTTGAATATTGGCTATCTTCGAAGGATTAAAAAATCTCCTTTTATAATGTTTATTGTTTTGTCCTGCTGAAAAGTATATTTTTAGGAAATTAGAAAGCTACAAAATATACATATAAAGAAGAAAATTAAAATAACTCATAATCCCTGTTAACATTTTGGTCTATTTACCCCCATCTGACTCCCATCCAAATTCATACTCTTTGTATATAGTTTTGTGTTATGCTGTTTTCAATTAACATTTTATCGTGCATACTTTCATGTCATTAAGTAGACTTCCAAAGCTTCAGTGTAAAGATTGTGTGGTCACGTAATGTCTGTCCTTTGGCTATAACATAATTTATTAATTATTCTCTTGTTGCTGGGCATTACAGTTTTTCTAAGTTTTTACTTTTATGTAATAATGCTGCAATGTAAATACATAAACGTTTGTGTAGTTCTGATTATTTCCTGAAGATAAATTACTGCAGATGGATGAAGGGTGGAACCATTTTGAGATGCTCAGTGCTGATTCACATTATCTCCAGAATGGTTCTACCTGTCTGCGTTCCCACCAAGTGAATGAGAAGACCAGTTTCTCCCCATCCTAGCCAGTGTTGATTAATTATCATTTTTGTAAATATCTACCCATTTGATAGTTGAACAAATGGTGTCTACTAGTTTTATTTTGAATTTCTGATAGTGAGATTGAGCTTTGTGTATGTGCATATTTATTGGTCCTATGCATTTCTTCTTTTGAGGATATTACAGGTCCTTTCCTTTTTTTTCCTAATGGAATGTTCATCTATTACTTATTGTTTTATGAAAGCTTTATATAATTATGATATCTTTTTACCTTTGGACACCAATACAGCTTTGGAAATAAATGAGAAAAATCTTTACTTGATTTGGAACAGTTTCCAAGCTATATTATTAAGTAAAAATCAAACAACAAAACAAAAAAAGCGTACAGCAGTATGAATGGCATTCTCCTGGATATGTAAAAAGAGGAAATAAAATATATGCAAAAGTATGTAGTCTCATTTCTGGAAGGAGACATAAACATGCGAAGCTGGCTCCCGTGGGGGGAGGAGGCCCGAGGGCCTGCGGGTCTGGAGTGGGAAGACAACTTCCTTCCCATATTAATTTATCTGGTTTGCATTTTTACCTTGTACACGTGATCCTTTTTCAATTAAAGAGCTAGTTAATTTTTAAAAACTTTATAATTAAGTATATTGCCCTATTCTCATCCATATATGTCACAGATATTTTTCCTAATTTGTTATTCACCTTTTAATTTTCTGTGTATTGGGATTTTTTTTCATATATTGAGTTTTACATTTTTACATGATTAAATCTATTAGCCTTTCATGTTGTATTTTGTTCCATTGCTTTAGACTCATAAAATCCAAAATAAGATAAATTATTTACCTATGTTTTCTTCTATTAGCTTGCTCGGTTTTTGTTTTGTTTTGTTTACATTAATCCATCTGTTATGTGTTTTGATATATGATGCGAGTGGGTTATCTAAATTTGATTTTTCTCTTTTTCTAGATAATTGGCAAATTATTCCAACACCATTTATTCGCTCAATAGTTCTCCCTTTTGAGTTGCGGTGCCACCTTTAACATATGTTAGCTAGTTATGTATATTCTAGGATTTGTTTCTGTTCTCTATTACATCCTATTGTTCTGGTTGTAGCTCGGCATTGTTTTGATCGTTTACCTTTTCAATATATGTTACATTTTGATGAGTCAGTTTTGCCAATTTTATACACACATAAAATGTTTTTGCTCTTACATTTAAAATTCTTTTAAGCTTTAAAAAAATCCCATTGGGATTTGTATAAAGGCTAAAAATTAAATACATCTGGAAAGGATTAACATAATTTCACTTTTAGTCACCCAGTCAGGAATATGCAAGGTATGTCACTCTCTTCATTCAGATCTGTAATGTCCCTAACTATAATTTTTATAAGACCTATAAAGGACTTATACATTTTTATAGGACCTTTACGTTTTTTTTAAGTTGTTTTATTTTTTTTCTTTAGGTAGTTTTTACTTTTTTTAAATTTACTTTTTTTAAATATATTTTTAATTTCCTTTTTTTTGGTGACATTTTGGTTAACGAAATTCAGTAAGTTTCAGGTGTACAATTTAACAGTGAGGCATACATATATTGCATTGTGTGTTCCCCTCCCATAGTTAGATTTCTTTCTGTCACCACATATTTGACCCCTTTTACCCCACCTACCTCCCTCTTCCCCTCTCCCCTACATTTCTTAATAGGAGAATTTCTTATTTTCTAGGAGAATATATTTTATATCTGCATTTGTTACTGTAAATGAAATGGTCTTCATGTTATTTTCTAATTGGTATATAGGAAAGTATTTTGTGCCTTCGTATTTTTTTTTTCTAATCACAATTCTATTTTCCTATTGTTACAGGATTCTCTTGAAGTTCCCAGTTATATCACATGCAAATTATTATTTTTTTATTTCTTCTCTAATTATACAGGTTAGAACAGCAAATTCTCATACTTTTTGGTATGTCTCCCTCCACTATAAAAATTATTGATGACTTCAAAGTTTTGGTTTATGTGAATTATAACTATTAATATTTAGGGTAATAAGATTTTTAACTGAGAACTTAAAAAAATATTTACCTACTATTTCACTTAAAAATAACAATACTAGACCCATTACAAATTTTTATGCAAAATAGCTATATTTCTTAAACAAAAATACTACTGAGAATAGCATTGTTTTACTTTTTTGTAAACCTCGTAAATGTCTTGATTTAATAGAAGACCCTGTAGGTGCAGAAGGGATGAGTATTTTAATAGCCATTTCAGTACTTGTGGATATTTTTATTCGATATGACACAAAAACTTGACACGTGGTAGTTTCCTAAGAGTTGTAATGTGGACTCTGAGACCATATCAATGAGCTTTTCTTGAGCTTTAATGAATTGTTTACCCATGCATGACTTTATAACATCACACTTTGGTTTTGTGAAAGATATATTGGTTCACTGAGTTATGAAGATCTTCTAAATGTTGACAAATTGCATTACACAATATCAAAAAGTCACTTTTATTCATCTTACCACTTACCTTCCCAGAAAAGTCATTAAGTATAGGGAAACAGGCAAGTTCCTGGCGGCACATCGTTTCCAAAATTCTGATTTTTGTTTAAAATGTAATCATCACAATAAGTACCATCAGTAGTTGTCCTTGAAATGACAAGTTCACTTAGATCATTTTTTGAGAAAATGTCTGCCAGATGCACAAATCTAAGTAACCATAGCTTTTCTGTCAGTTTTCCTCCAAATAAAAGTAGTGTTCATGGCAAAAACAGCACTAACCACACTGATGCTTTTCCTTGAGACGACCATGGTACTTTGGTATGTAGCAGATTCGTTGTGTGCATTTCCCCGTTTCATCACACAGAATATTAAAAAGGTGTGTACTTAAGGATGAGATCTAATAAAATTATTAATTACTGCTGCTTCATCAGGGTCATTTTTTAGTGAGACTGCCATATTTATTGACTGTGTTTGCATGTTGGTGAAAAATGGAATGATTACTAATAAAATTTGATGCCACTACCTTGATTCTTGCTAAGGCGCTGACAGTGTCGTCCACCATTTCACTTGCACCATTGGTGAAAATATCAACACAGTAAAAAAGACAACATCTGCATATTATTATGAAAAGTTTTCACCTTACAGATTCCCTGAAAGGGCCTCAGGGACTCCTGGGGTCCACAGATGACATTCTGAGAAGCTATACATTAGAATTTATAGAACAGTTTAATTTTGGTGATATGATTTCCTTTTCTTGACCTAATTTCAGTGACACTGCCTAAGAAATACAAGTTCTGTGGTTAAATTTACTTATTTCTTCATTTTCAAATTTTAGACAATGATTCTGCGACTTCAGACCCCGATGCTGAAATCACAGCCAGGACCAACGGGAAGGGGAGCCCGGGTGAGCAGTCACCGAGCCCTGTCCAGTTCATAAATAGCGTGGGAGCAGGGGACTCCAATCGCTCCACTCTCCAGAGGTAATCTAATCGCATTCATGTTTTCACTGCATTTACCTTCATATTAGTCAAGACTGATTTCTGTGACTTAATTGGCGGTAGTGAAGTCTCACATTTTCATCCCAGCCCTTCGACATTCTCTTTATATAAATTCCACCTCCTGCATCTTTTCCCAGCATTCTTTGTCAGTTAATGTAAGAATCTATTAATAGGAGAGCATTAATTTTCACTCTTCACTTCCATTCTTCTCAGCCTTCCTATATGCACGTTTGCTATTAGGGCTTGGCTTTACAACTACTATTCTTTGACTCAGAGAGTATGATTTTCTCCACCTTTTCTGTCTGCTGCAGCTTATTGTAATCACTCTGACTAGAATCAGAAGAAAGATAGAGTGCTGCACACAGCGCTCCGATATTTAAATAGGGAGATGCAAAGAAAGTGAGAGCGGCCCTTGGTGTCGATTCTCAGGCTGTATGTGGCTGGTGGTTCTTATTCCATAGGCCGTGATGCGACACTTTCTCACAATTATTAACTGTCGATTATAAGACGGAGCTGATTTGCAGCACATATCTGTCCCTTCTACTGGTAAGACATTTCGACTAGAGGAAAAATTGCTCTCATTTCTACCACCGTTATTATTTTTATAACTACTTTTGTGCAAGGACTCTAAAATTGCATTCAAAACAAGTTAGACCAGCAAGACTCCTTATTGAGGGTGCAGTTTCATATGAAATAGATTTTCTTCTCCTTTGGTTCAACAAAATATGCACTATGTGGCACACTGTTATAGTGTTTATCGGATTTAAATGCAGAATTTGACTGCTGTGCCGGGAGAGGAACTATGCTAATGCCAGTCTCTGGCTTGGCGTACATGTCTGCCTGTATGTCTTCATATTCGCCTAGGAAAGTAATTATCTTATTCTAACAGATATTTCACTATTTGCCATTTTGTTCATAACACTCTTCTTTATTCTTTTGATTCATATTTTCACCACATTTTGCCTATAATATTAATATGGCAACAAATTTCCCTGATTTTCTGACCTTAAAAACAAAACTGTCAGTGGTCAATTCCCTCATTTTAATCCTAGCTTTTCCTCTGTCTCCTTATACGGATTCCACCAAATCTGAAAGCCTCTTCAGCCTCAATGCTGTAACCTATAAAATTGAATTAAGTATAGATAACTACTGAAAACATTGAGGTTCAAAATCCACATTGGCTAGGTCGCTGTCTCAGATATGTTGAAACGTCGTTGTT
>NW_011888814.1:9631997-9657686 GCF_000151845.1 Pteropus vampyrus | reverse complement strand
TAACAAAGTAGAAATTATAGCGTGTATGTAATTTAGTATCTTGTTTTTCCCCCACTTCATATTACAGTGTATTTTCCCACACTAAGACAAGTTCTATATAAACTCCATTTTTGATGGGTGTAATAGCTCATCTTCAGATTTACTGTAATTTACTAAACTTTTCCTCTCTATTGTACTTTTAGGTGGTTCCCATTTTTTTTTTTTTACTATTATAAATAATGCTAAATTGTTTTTATAAATAAGAACACATTGAATGTAAAAATTTTTCTATTTCTTTGCCTGTAAAATGAAGCTTGTAATACTTCCAGGGCTGTAATGATAACAGAGCGAGAGAGAGTAGTGTGTGTGATGGTGCTGCCTTGGACCACGACAGTATTAGTTTATAAAAAAGCTCTCCAGCTCATGTGGTTTCCGTAGCAGAGAGATGAGTGTGATGAGTGAGGAGCGCGCTCGTTTGATATTCCCCTGAATTCAGAAAGGTGAACTTTGACAGCTCTTTGTTCCTTGGGGGTTTCTTATAGTCTAGGAGCATTTACCGAGCACGGTCGAACCTTAACTCATCTGCCTCTTAGAAAAATGCCCACGGCAAGATCATCATTCTGTATGATGATGATGAGAGGCTGGCCAGCCAAGCGGCCACCACCATGTGTGAGCGGGGATTTGAAAACCTCTTCATGCTTTCTGGAGGTGAGCGGGACTCTATTCTGCTTAGGACATAAAAGGCAGATATTTGGACTCACAACCCTTCAACCCCACCTCATCACCTTTTTCCTCTGACAAGTCAGAATTTAGTACAGGCAGACCTCGAAGACTCTGCGGGGTCGGCTCCAGACCACCACAGTAAAGCAAGCGTCACAGCCAAGCGAGCTGTCATCTTTTTGCTGGTAGAGGGTCTTGCCTTCAGTTTGTGAAAACAGCATCTGTGGAGCGCAGTAAAAATGAAGCGCAATAAAACGAGGGGTGCCTGTGTTCTGAGGAGAGAGAAGCTGCTGGCTGAAAGGAGGCAGGAGTTCTGTGAGGCTTCCGTTAGCTTTATCAGCACATGTTTTAAATTCCTGAAATACTGACACTGCCTCAGGGCTCTTTAAGAAAGCCTTAATGCTGAGGACTTGAGCACAAGGATTTCTGGTGGAATTCTCAGAATCCTATATAACTGACATTTTTCTGGTGTAATTTACTTAATGGTGAAGCAGTTAAGAAAGGTTTCATGTCCTCGTGTTGGCCTCGACTCAGAGACCAAAGATGAGGAGACATGCAGGCTCCTTTTCAGGTTTTGCCTTGGCTTCACCATGTTAATGCTGCTTTTTCTGATGATCTTTCTAACACCTAGGTCTAAAAGTCTTAGCTCAGAAATTCCCAGAAGGCCTGATTACGGGTTCCCTGCCAGCATCTTGCCAGCAAGCCCTTCCTCTCGGCTCTGCCCGGAGACGATCGAGCCCCAAAGTACCTCCCCCACCGGCTGAGAATAAATGGAGGTTTACCCCGGAAGACCTAAAAAAGATAGAATATTACCTGGAAGAGGATCAGGGTCCTACAGACGATCCCAGTAAGATATTTTGACCTTTAGAGACAATGTTTTCTGTAGAGCTTGACTTTTGCAGCTTTGAGCATCGCCTCATCATCTGAAAGCTTGACTTCTTATTAATATGTTCGGTCTTAAAATATTTGTGGGGGGCTGGTGCAGGGAGAGGGGCCCAGTGGAGGTGATCCCGGATTGTGACAAGAATTAGGCTTTGCACACAGACATAGAAGGTAACAGAATTTATCAGTCAAAGTGTGCATCTCAGGCAGAGTTGAGAGGCTAAGCTAAGGCATGCACATTCCTTCTTGGAAAGTTTTCATTTCCTTCTGTTGCTTCTATGTACATTTAAACCACTGCTGACCTTTCCTTTGCACACGGCTTCCTTTCCCTTCTCTGTGCTCTAATGGCTCCTGCCCCATTCTCTACCAGGAAAGAATGAAGGACAGGCCTGGTTGGTTAGGGATAATGGAGAGGGAGGAAGAAAGAAAGGCTTTCTGCGTTTCCTTTCATCCCTGACCCCTTCCCCACCTTCAGGTTGATCTCAAGGATAAAGAGTAGGTTTTAGCCTTAAGTAAATGCTGAATAGGACTTCATTAGCTTAAAAGTGTTGTAGCATAAGTCTTCATTAGCTTAAAAGTGTACTTGGCAGATAGTCCCCGGAATCATTTTTGCAGTTCTGCTCCCCACTTTCTTGCTTCCTTCAGGCCGGCTGACCCAAGCGAATGCCTCCGGAAGAGACTCCAAGGTTCCAAGCGCCCGTGGCGGTCCAAGCCTGCCTGCCGGGGGCCCTGCCGGCCACCCGAATCCCCGCTCGCTCAGCAGTGGCCCCCTGCAAGGCAAACCCTGGAAGTAAAGACTTTGTCTGTCTTAGTCAAATAAATGTTTTCTCTCCTTTTGAAACCCCTGAGCAGTTTCCCAGGTGGTCATTTCAGAAACTGCTGCAGAGGAAAGACCACGACATGTGACATGTGTGATAGGCCCTCTTTTCTCTTCCTGTCTCTAGTTCCTGTCCCCATCCAACTCGGGAAGGATTTTTAGAAAAAACAGAGGCATGACAGGCTCTAGTGTCCTCCCTATTGTTTACAAAATATTTAAGTTTCTAAAACTGAGTCAGAAAAAAAAGTCTAATTTTTTTAGGTTTTAATTTTTTTTTTTTTTAATAAGGTCCAGTTTGTTTGGGTCTATATCTAGCGTTGTTTTGTAAATACTTCAGTCTCATCTGGTGTGTTCTTCCCAACCAGTTGTTTCTCACTCACTCTTCTTGGTTTCCCGAAGGTTCTCCAGGTAGGCTTTGTGTCCTGAAAAGCTGGCCCTTGGGGATGCAGATGATTCTTAGCTTTCAGCCTCCCCAGCACCCCCTCAGGTGCGGGCCCATCTGCTGAGGCGCCTTTCCCGGCATACGCTGCAAGCTCTGTCGTGAGTTTACAGAGGTGATACCTGCGAGCCTCGCTCAATTTCACGATTCAGTGGAGCAGCTCTCACACTTCCTGAATGTTCCCCCTCACTAGATGTTTTCCTGGAGGCAGCAAAGGTGATGATGTGGGCTCAGCTTGCCTTCCCACAAGGCCTGGGGCCTCTCACAGGAAAAGCCCGTCCATCGTCCAGGGCCGTGCTGAGAGCCGCTGAAGCCCCCCAGAGCTGCCCCTCATCTGTTGTTGGTGTATCAGTTATGAATTTCCATTACCCAGCTCAAGTCCATCCATCTTAGGTGGGTAAAAATTATGGCCCCTTGAAAAGATCAGCCTCGGGTGGGCCACTGCATGCACACAGGTGAGGACGACTCCACGGTCCTTTGTCAGAGCTGACAGCCCCTTAAGCCGTTGCTTAAAATACAGTATTAGTCTAATTGAGTAATTAATGCAATTTCCTGCTTACTTTTCATTCTCATGACAGAGCTGTGATTAGGAGGTTGTGATTATAGATTCTGGTTTGGGCCAGAATTTTGAATCAGCATTAATTGAATTGCTAGATGACTGACATTCATTCCATTTAATTGGGGGAACAAAAGACCTCAGGTAAGGATGAGGAACTCTGAAATCATCAGGAAAAGGAAAAGCGCCTTGTTAATTTTTATGGTCTGTGATCTGTAGCTGTGATAAGGGACTGAGGAATAAATTGTGCTCTTTGTCATGGCAACCAGCCTCTGAAAAGCCAACTGAAAATTGCCTATCCTTAGGTGGTTACCGCTGCTGGGTAAGATTTGCCTTAACGGCACTCTTTTCTCTCGCCATCAAAAAAAAAAAAAACAAAAAAGTACTACAGTATTTCTAGCACGGGGGCTGTGTTGTAAAAGAAATAAAGGTAATAAATATCTGATAGAGGCATATGGAAAAATAACTTTCAGATTCAGCCCAGTTCCGTTTTAGTATGTTTATTCCTCTCTACTTGATTTCCAAAGTACAACATTTTCCAATGCTTTAGAAATCAAACAAACCAGCGACATTGTTCAGATGTCAAGCCGTGCCCAATTTTCCACAAGATTCAAGAATCTTGTATAAAATTCAGCCAACGTACACATAGCTTTAATGAGGAGCCTGTCATGTTTCCCCATAAATTTATTGCCTGAGAACTTTGTTCAGCCTTTTGCTAATGCCAAAATGCTCTGGCTTTTTATTTTCCTTACAGCATAGATTTTAAAAATGCAAATTTTCCACACTCAACTTTCCTCTAGCATGGACAAGATTTTCAGCCATTTTTGACACATATACATTTTTAAGGGAAAAAAATGTTTTCTCTGTCACAAAGTTCTGGTTATGCCATTTTAAAATCGACTAGTCAGGAGGTAGATTTTCCCACTTGATCCTATTTTTAAAGTAAATGGTAGTCCCCCTTTCTTCCTATTCTGCATCCCCATCACCAGACAACACACGAGTGTTCAAAACTACTGTAAATACGTGGAAAGTCAGGTTAGGCAAACCTATTAGAATTGCTGTGCATCTAGCCGAACGATCTGGCAGGTTGAGTGTATTTATGTGCCTTTCCCCGTAGTGCTTTGCCCTGTTGGTAAGAATTTTAAGTAACTACTCCTCAAAGACCTGCTCTGATTCTGCGCTTGGAGCGTTAAATGTCACTCGCAGACAGTTTTACATGCTCAAGGTGCTGCTTTGAGTGTTCTCCTTTACTCGTTTCTTCCTTAGATTAATTGACACGTATTATTTAAGTGACCAGTAATACTTTGTCCAGTTGTGAATGCTGAAGATTAAAGTATATAGGTATTAACTTGTTGTTTGCTATTACTATGCAGAGATCTGCCAACCTCTTCTTTCTCTCAGTTGAGATGATTTGGGGTGATTTGAAAGAGTACCTCTTTTTACCACTTCTCCCACGGAGGCATATGTTCTTTGCATAAATAAAGCAGGAAATCATTCCAGTTAGGGGAAGGGACCTTAGCTCTCTAGTCAGAAGGCCTGGGTTTCTCTTCCTGCTCAAGCAGGGACTAATTGCCACCTTAAACACATTATGGCAGGCTTTCTTGACTGTTTTGGGGGTGATCAGTTGACCTAGCCTGATGACCCCTAGATGTAACGTGCTTTATCAATGTACAAACACAGCTCTGAGCAGCGGTGATGGCCAAACTCAAATAACACGTTCAGTGCTTTAAAGGGATATGTACATAAGAGAGAAAGGAGGGAAGCGGGGGGAGAGGGGCAAGGCAGCAAGAAGTGGGGAGGGAGGGGAAACTATATTACTCACTTGAAAACAAAAAGAACATCTTGGGCTGTAGTAGTGTCCGGTTTAATCTACTGAAAGGTAAGAATAATTCAAATGGCCTAAAAGTCATTTTATTTTTACCTTGAGTGGAAAACCAGAACCAGCACAATCGTATAGGACTTGGTGTAAATCAGAATTAAAAGAGAACAAATAGTGTTCCTAAGCTGCTGTGGGATTTTTCCTGTGGTGCTATTGAGATTATACAAAAATTCTTAAGACTTTAGGCTACTCACCAAGAACACAGAACAAAACAAAAACCTTCTTTTCTCCAATTCCCTCGTGGAATATAAGTGAAATCGGAGTCCTAGACTAGGAAGAAATATGTAGGTAATTTTTCTTGTGTTGGTTTTGGTTTCTGTCATGTTATATTTTGGTTATAGATTCTGTCTTTTATGTTATCTGACTTTTTTAAGGGGGATAATTAATTTCTGTCCACCTGGATTAAATCCACAACTCCCTTCTTGCTCTGCTCTGAAGATAATCATTAAGAACATTTCCCCAGTTCCAAAACGTTTAAAAGTATGTTTATTTTCTTCACAATTCTTTCAAAGATGTAACTGCCATAATACTTTTTTTAAGAAACATGAGAAATGTGGATTCTAATTCATCAGTTTAATTATGTGAGCATGATGATATGCTTATATGCAGTTCAATTAATTTTTTGATTAACAATATATTTTCCTCGTAAATACAGTAAACAAGACACACTGTGCTTCCCAAGCGTTCAGAACACATTTGAGTAGTAATACTTCCCCACAATTGTAGTAATTATTGAAGTTGTCTGTCATGGTGTCCTTAAATTGGTACACAGGTCAATTATAGCATTATATCTGTAACAGTGGAAATTTGTCAGCATTGAATTCTGACAGAACAGGTTTCAGTGCATGATTTTAATGTGTGTTTGCAAAACTGTATTTGTCACGCCGTGGTCCCCTTATGGTCTCTCTCTCCAATGCTGATCCTCTTTGTTCTGAGAGCAGAAGCAGATTCTCTTCGCCTGTGTAACATTCTGACAGCAGTTGGTAAAATGTGGGACAAACAGAGGTCACTTACCAAATGCTATTACTACAGTTATTTAAATTATTTGAAGTTACTTAGACTATAGCTCCTAGAGGATAAAAATCACCAACTGTATGACAGTGGCTGTTAATAAGGGTGTGTGACTAAATGAATTGAACCTGTCAAGACTGAAGTCTGGGATGTAAGGCCCATTGTGGTGGCCACTGAACCCTGGTTTGCCGTTCTGGAGATCCAGAAAGCTCTTTATCTTTTATCCCTTTGTACCACATCCTGCTTTGGTGGGAGAGGCGTTCACAAGCCCGAGATTTTTAGATTGCCCTCTGCGGGAGGCACCCAGAGAGCCCTTAGGGGTGTTACTTGCTGTCTGCAGTCCTCCAGGCCTGTTTTCATGGTCCCTTCAGGCTCAAAGTAGCCTTCGGAATTCATCAAATACAGGTCGCACACCATCCTTATCTGAGAGTGGGTGGTTCTTTCTCTTTTGTTTCAAATCCTGAAGATTTCCAGATAATAATACTAGCAGACATTCATGGAGAGCTTACTCTGTGTTCGGCAGTGTTCCTAGATTCTTTGTTTTGACTCATTTAATTCTCACAACCGCCCTATGAGGTAGGCACCCCATTTTCAGGCGAAGAGACTGAGGATCACATGGACATTAAGCACTTTGCCCTGAGTCACTGAGGTAGAAGGTTGAGAAGCCAGAGTCCAGCGTGGGACCTGTGGCTCCAGAGCAAGTCCCTTCGGCCGTCCTGCTTGCACTTCCCTCGCTGGGGAGGCACAGCCCTGGTCTCCCTCGGCCGTGCCTCCACTTACCAGCAAACTGTGACTCCCCCTCGGCTGTCGGCTTCCCCGCTCGTCACCGGAGATCACTGGAAGCTTCCCTCTTCTGCCCACACGAAAGGCGCTGGAAATTCGGGGACTGAAACATCTGCTCCTGGGACTATGTATTTCCACGTGTCCGCTGTCAGTGCCGAGGGACCTCTCTTGAAGACAGGTGTTCCCAGGTTTCTGAGATTTGTTTTGTTTCTTAGTGAACACCTCCTGAGGCATCACTTAAGGAATACGAGTTACAAACTTTTCATTAGATGTAGGAAAAAAGTAAGCTGTTTTCCTGAGAGGTTGAACCATTCATTCAATAAACCATATTGATATGATTTGTGTCTGGTCTTTTCTCTCCCTTGCAGTGATGTTTCTGATTTAGTCTGAGACAGAAATTGCATGAACTGGCTCATAGCCACAGGCCTGGGTTTCACGGGAGGAAGCAGCGGCAGCCCCTCCGTACCCCAGTCAGTGTGGCAGAGCCCCACTTCTACTGCAACCTTCTAGAACGTAGCTCACCACCACTACTGTGGTTAAGCAGAAGACTTTTTAATTTTCTCCTTTTTGGCAGGCAACATTCGGTTTCTGGGGTTGTTAGATGATGTTCATGGTTCAAGCTGCCAGATGAATACAGACCCTGAAAGCTTTGGGAATTCATTACCCTTTGACAGTTTTTCCAAGTTGACGGGTGCTATGTGCTTTTTTTCTCAGAGTTCTTCCTTCTTTTGGCCAATTTGAATGGTATGGTTGGTCATATCTGTTTCCTGAAAGTAGCATCTGGGTCTTAAGTGTGTTTACAGAATCCCGTTTATGTCCTTTAAGTCCTCAGAATGTGAGTCTGTCTGCATCTTCCAATCTACCTAGTCCCACTCGCCCTTGCAAAACAACCCCCGAGATGATAAATGGTCCCTCCACTGGATGAGGGACCAGTGAGGTCATATCTGGATTGTATTCAATGACATTTCAGTTTTAACTTCAGGCCAAAGCTAGACATGTGTATCAATTCAAGAGACCACCCAAAGGATTCTCATGGACTCCACCAATGGCCCACATTGAGAGCCATATATAACGGTCTAAGAAAAAAGTAAAATGAGTTCATTTAAAAATAAGGATTTTTGAAAAGCCCTGGAGAGTAGGCATAATCAATCAGCATAATCAATTCCTCAGATTGCTGTAGGAACTGAATGTGAGCAGAAAGGGCTCTTGGGAATTTTTATCTGAGCTACAGCAGAGTTCTTAGGGAACGGTCACCAACTAGGGAACATGAGTAACCCCTTCCTTTGGTAGAGACACTAATGCTTTCAGCTCTATCTGGCATGTAAATTTTTCCAAAGATAAGACAATTGCGTTGTTCTGGGCAGGAAGGTGAAATATGATGCCAGAGCAGAAGAAATGAGTTTAGACAAATTACAAGAAAGAATCTGAGCACAAATTAAAATATTGATAATAAGTTGATGCTAGATAAATTTAAAATTTACCCACAGGTTATCTGGTGTGTTTGAAAGAGCTTTCTCTCCTTGCCCCCAATTATAAAAGCTCACTGCAAGAAATTCAGGAAAGTATAAAGTGGAAAACCGCCACCACTACCCAGGGTAACCACAATAATTATTAGGGAATATATCCTTCAAGGCATTTGTGTGTGTGTGTGTGTGTGTGTGTGTGTGTGTGTGTGTGTGTGTGTATGTTTCAAATAAGAACGAGATTCATATTCAACATACTATTTTGTAATCAGACTTTTTTTTTCAACAACTGGAAGCATAAATCACATACCATAAAATTCACCCATTCTAAATATACAATTCAGTGATTTTTCGTAAATTTACAGAGTTGTGCAACCATCACCACAAACCTATTTTAGAACATTTCCATATGGCCGGCTTCCTTCACTGAGTATATTGTGACCATTTTTTCATGTCAACACAGATCTCAGTGGCTTCACGATACTTTGTTTTATAAATGTGTCATATCAGTATCAATGCTAGTATCTATTTAGGTTCTTTTTACTTAAATTTTTATTATTACAGCCATGTGCATACATATATTTGAACTTACGTGAATATTTTTTAAAAGAAATTCTTCTGAGTGGACTTTCTGGGTCAAAGGGGCAACACATTGAAAATTTTTATTTATATTGCCAAATTGCCCTCCAGGAAAGTGGTGTAAATTTTCCTTCCCACCCGTAGGATATGACAGGTCTTATTTCTTCATACCTTTGATAACACTGAGCTGTCGGTATTTTTATTCTTTGTCAATCTGATGGGAGAGAAGTAATATATTTGTTTTTCTTTAGTGTATAAAAAGATCACTCAGGATCAGTATCTTTCATGCATTTATTGGCTTTTTGTGTTTCTTCTTTTGGAAATGACTGTTTTTCTTTTGAAATGTAAGTCTTTTTTTTTTTTTTCAACCCCTTATAAGAGCTCTTTCTCCCTCAAGGTTATTAATACCTTTTCACATATGCCGCAATATTTTCTAAAATTATTGCTTCTCTTTTAGCTTTTTGTGTTTTTATTTATAAAATAAAAATTTTTTACCCATAGATTTGTAAAAATATGTATCTTCCAATAAAATGTAAAGCTCTTCCTACATTGAAAAGACAAAAAAAAAATGTTAATGACTTATGTGTTTCCATTTAATAAGAATTTATTTAGTGCCTACTATGTGTCATGTACTTGGCCAACCAGGAGGGATTAAATGTTTAACAGAACAATGTAATTCCTGTCCTCATGAAATATTCATTCTTGTGCTTCATTTATTGTCCTTGCAACTTTCTTAAGACATTCTCTCAGAGCCTTACTTCCTAAACAACAACTCGGGGAATTTAAAGTAACCTTAAGACTAAAATATACAGATTATAAAGTTCATGAGTTCATTAGTAAAAGTGGAGAACATTCATTCAACAAATGTTTATTGGTCATCTATATGTCAAGTACTATTGATGGTTTTGGAAACTGAATGCCTAACAAAGTGGTCCCTACTGTCAGGGAGCACAATTTATTTTAAATTAAGCAATTCAACCCCTTGAAGTCTAAGTAATCCAATTTTGTAAAGTGATATATTGTCTTGCTAAACAAAAAATAAGATCAGCTTTTTACTTGCCCAAATTGAGCCATTAAAATGGATTTCAGCTTAACTTCACGCATTGAAGGGAAATGTTTCAATGTATGAAAAGATAACTTGAAGGAAGTATTCTAAAATCTATCTCTCTGTAAAAACTGAAACACTATTTTATCTCGCCTCATGAACTTATATATGCGTAAGTTTATGTATATACATGTATAGTCAGCTTCCTTTTTGTTTTTAGAATGTTGATAGCAAAGAAAAATATTAAAATAAAAAACTTCAAGATGAAAATTCCCCCAATAATCCCTTAAAAAAAAAAAGCATTTGACCTTCAGGCCATTTTAAGTGGAAAAGACAAAACTTTCAAGTCAGTGGGACTGGATGCATTGTGACACCTCACCTGGCTGACAGGGAAAGGCTGTCATCCTCACCCCCAGCCTCGCTGTTTGGGGAGCTACCAAGCCACCCTCCATCCACTTCCCAATGACTTCCATGGAGTCCTTAGATGGGTAGAAATTATGTCCACTTAAAAGCATCAGCTTCAGCTGGGATGTGGGAATAACCCCCTGCTCTACAGTCACGTCTTAAGGGATTCGGAATAAACAGAAGGTAGATTCTTGCTTTCAAAAAACGTTGAGATACCCTACGTATTGTGCTAGCCACTAAGTATGATATCACAGCCATCAGAATCACCAAGGCCAAGGAGGAAAGGCAAATTGTAGACTCCTGGGAGGGCCTTATGTTTGAGAAATTTTGTGAATGATAAGGAATGGTGTTGAGTGGAACAAGAGGGAACAGGCACAAGGCACGGAAAGATGCTAGAAAAGATGTATGAATGTTAAGCAAACTATTTCCCTCCCTGAAGGCGAGGTCTTCGTGATAAACTACAATTAATCAGATGTCCTGGGATTGGTGTTTGTTCTTCATTTTCAGTAAATGATTCCATCTGACCTAATTGCTCTCTTCCAATTTAATTCAGGAGTCGGAGACCATATTTGCTTTATAGAAATTTGCTTTGCCTGGCTGCACCATCTATTTGGGACAGCAGTGGCCACCACAATTATTCTATTTCATACTCAAAGTTATAGCTGCTGTGGATGAATGGATCCAACCAGCTAGACTATTGTACGGGCTGAATTCCTCGCCACCGCGGGGTGCCAGGCATTTGGTTAGCAGCTGTGGCTGCTGCTTGCTACTGAGGTATGAACAAATCACCCCGCTGACGAGCCGAGCTCAGGGTGGTCTAATTAAAACAGACGCCACTTGGATACAACTTCACAGGACCTTGGAATGCGGGGGGGGATTTAGGGGTCATCTAGTCCAACCACCCACACATTTCCAGTGAGGCCTGCAGGAACTAAATCACTCCCGCCGCGGCCTGAAAAGGCAGACGCGCCACGTGCATTCCCATCCGCGCATCCCACGGGTCTGGTCCACGTACACTCAAACTTTATTGGATTGCCCGGGTGGGGCCGGAAAGGAGAAAGAGGAGAGCGCCGAAAGGCGGGTTCAGTAGGGGTGATCCCGGGTGTGCTCCATGATGACCAGGAGCGCCAGCCACGTCTCCTGCGCAGAGGGGATGATCTGGGAGGCCGGCAGCAGGAAGCCATAGTGCCCGGTGTCCCGGAGCTCGAAGGTGTAGGAGTACTTGATGCCCTGGTTGTAGGCCCAGTCCACGGAGCTGCCGCTGGCTCGGTCTGGGGCAGGACAGAAACGGGAGGGCAAAGGTCAGTCACTCAAACATTTCCGTGGGCCCCGCGGATGGTCCCAAGCCCAGAGCCTCCGCAGAGTTGATTGGAGTCGGCGTCTGCTCAGTGCCTGCTGTTGACCAAGCGGCCTGGCTTCCTCCCAAGAGCTCCGAAGGGCCTCAGCCCCCAGAGAGGCAAACCAGCGATGGTTCTCCTCTCACCCGGGGATGAGAGAAAGTTCCTACGATTGCAAAAGCGCCACTGAAAACCACCTCCGTCCTCCAGTAGCCGCTTCGTCAAGCCTCCAGAGACACCGGAACGCCCCGCGTGGGTAACCGGGATTGTGCCCCTGGGCTGCGGTCTGCAGGGGCTAAAGGGCCAGCCAAAGCCAAAGCCCCTGGTCTGCCTTTTCGGAGGCAGATCTGCCTAGATTTAGTTACCAAGCAGCTCCAAAGCGGCTTTTTCCAACCGAGAGAGGGAAGTGGCTGCATATCAGGATTTAAGCTGACAACGTTGAATAAAGCAAAAACTTTTTGACTCGGGGTTGAAAGAGTTTCAAAAGAAGGCCCCGCGTCCAAAGGCAAAGCCAGCCCCAGTAAGGCTGTGACCCACTCAGCCATGGAAACCTGGGCGCACCAGGCAGGAAGCATGTGAGAGGTGTGTTTCGCCTCCCACCCCTGTCCCTGTCCCCTGCTTCTTCAGTGCTCCTGCCTGCTGTCATCCAGCAAACTTGGGGTGGGCTCCCTCACCCCGCCTGTCTCTACAATCCCAGCCTGTCACTCAGCTGCAGCCATCAGGGTCTCCGTCCTGTTCTTGCTGTTTCCAGACCACACAGAAAGAACCTTTGCTCTGCCTGGAAGCTCTTTCCCAGATAGAGATGGCCTCTCGGCTCCCTCCCTCATTTCCTTCAACACCTGCCCAAATTTCACTCCCTCAATGAGGCCTCCCTTTCGACCCACCCACCTGCTCCCACGCCCAGCATTCCTAAGTCCCCTCACCCCATTCTAGTTTTCCTTGTTCTCTCTCTAGCATTTTCCTACCTGACACACTGTATCATTTACTCTTTCTGTTTCTTGTCAGTCTCCCCAGCTAGAATGTAAGTTTTCTGAGCTACACTTATTTTTTTCCAAGCACACAAAACAAGGCCTGGTACATAGCAGGTGCTCAACAGACATCTGTTGACTTAATTCCATTTCGATGTAGCAGGGGGATCGCATGTCTACGTAAGTTGGGAAAGAGGATATGTTCTCTGATTGAAGGGCACTGGAGGAGGAGTATTTTTTTTTTCCTTCGAACTTCTTGGTGATCTGCAAAGGCCAGCAGAACTCTCCTCCCGCTCCACGCATGAAGCTGGACTTAACCCCAAGACAAGGGTGCAAGAGTTCTCAGAGGACCGGACATGTTGGTGTGAAGGCATCGAAAAGGGCGGAGTTCACTTCAGGAAAGGGCAGTGCTGGCCCCCAAGTCAGCAGTTGTGGGTGTGGCCAGGGGCCATTCTCCTCACCCATGCTCCCAGATCCGGGCACCCTTGGGTACTTCCTCCGGGAGGGACACTCCCTCCAGGAGGAAAAGCCAGCTGAGTGTCCTCCCAGGGCCACCCGCAGAGACCATGCACCCACTTACAAATTGTTGTAATGATGCTGCCATACTGGAACCTGGTCCTATACAGAGAGGCCAGGGCTGTCACAGCAGACTTGGCCAGCTGATCCTAGAGAAATGCCAAGCAAGACCACCTGTCATGGCTAGCAGTACTAGGCCCCCGAAGGACAGGGCCAGAGTAGCCAAGCAGTGTGACAAAGGAGCATGCATCCTGCAGAAGCAGGTCCCCAGAAGAAGGCATAGAGCCTTCTAGGTCCTACAGGGTCAGCCCTGAGCTCAGCAGCCCCATGATCCTCTGACCCTGCAGGATGTCTGGCTGGCTGCACTGCAGCTCCAAGTGTGAACTTGATGTACGAGCTCGAAGTCTAGCCCCGCCCCTCATTCTGTCATGTGACAGAAGTGACTCAATCATGCTGTGCCTCAGTTCCCCAGACAAAAGGTGAAGTTAGACTGCCTTGCCAGCCTTCCCAAGCCATCAAGGGTCCCTGGGGCAAAGGGGCACCAGGCACTCTGTAGGGTACTCCTTGTGCCTTAAGCAGGTCTGATGGATGAAACCCCAGGCCTCCCCAAAGCTGCCTTTGGGACAGGAGGGCAAAGAGAGGTCAGCACATACCAGCTCTTCCTGGTCAGAAGCTGGGTCTTCTGTGTAGCCATAGGGATAGAGGAGGAGCTGGGAGTAGCTGTGGATGGAGATGAAGGCCTTGATGTTCCCGTGACCCTGCACAAAGTCCACGATGGACTTGACCTCCACTTCGGAATTGGCGGACTTGCCATGGTAAGTCTCCGAGCAGGGGTTGCTGCTGGCTCCTGCCACTGCAGGAGGAGAGAGGTGGCTGTTATCGTTCCTTACAGCCGAGCAGTGTGGCTTCCACAGCTTCCCATTCTTTGCATGGAGTTAGGGGAGAGGTGGCATGCAGAAGGGCTCTCCACCACCCCCAGATTAAGGAAAGGCCAGCGGTCTTTTACAACCTGGGGGTCCCACCTCCCTCCCCAGCCAGGCTTGGGCAGGTGAGAAGGGCTCCTCAAGCAAGATCGGTTCTTGCAGTGAAGTGGTCACAGAGAAAAGGAGCTGGAGTCACTCTAGAAAACCCCTAAGCAGGTTTCAGACCTTAGTTCCATTGGGAGACACTTTCTTGTCACAGACAAGAAACAAGCCTCAGAGTGCCCCCTCCCTCACTGAGAGCCTCAAAGGAGGGGCCGACATCCCCCAGCCCTCTGGGCTGGGGTGGGACAGAGGTGGGGGCAACAGGACAAAGGAAGATGAGAAGCCATTCTGGGAGTGCCATCCCTGCTCCCCAGAGCACGCTGGGCCTTACACCCGAAGCCAGCGTCCCAGTTCCGGTTGGCGTCCACCCCAACGCAGGCAGAGCCCGCCGTGATCGATCGAGTCTTGCGCCACAAGCGGTTCTGAGGAAGAAAAATCAGACACTGCCCGTCACCATCCCCTTGCTAGGCTGGAGTTCAGAGCCCACAGGGAGCAGTGTGGGCTGCGAGTGGCCTCAGTCAACACAAAGCACCCCGATCCAGAGTTCGGGTGTGGACACAGTGTGGGACCGGAAACCCATTTCGACTTGTTTGTCGGAGAGGAAGATCTGCAAAGGGGGCTCTTGGTTGGAGGAGGAGGGAGGAACGGTGCAGAGCATTTGCTGGAAAATGAAGAAGGCAGGAGGAGGTAACCCCCACCCCATACACTTCCGACTGGTGACATGCTGCCCCTGCCATAAAAATAAAATAGAACCAGGAAGCAAGTCTGGGGCAGTGGGTCTCTACTGGGGACAGTTTTGTCCCCCACACCCAGACATGTGGCAATGTCTGAAGGCATTTTTGCTGGTCTCGGCGGCAGAGGGAGTGGGGGTTTCTACTGGCACCTAGTGAGTCCTTGGTCAGGATGCTGCTAAACACTGGGCGAGCTCAGGACAGCCACCCACACAAAGGGTTACCTGCCCGAAATGTCAGGAATACCAAGGCTGAGAAGCCCGGTCTAGGGGAACAGGCCTGTTGGCCCTTCCCGTGGCTTCTGAGGGTTGAGATGAGGGGTGAGTAGCTTGTGGGACTCAAAGGCCAGAGACCCACCCTGCTTTCCCCAAGAACAGGAAAAGGCGCATACCTTGCTAAGGGTGAAGGCAAAACCATCGGGGTTGGTGACGATCTCCAGGAAGATGTCCACGTTGTCAAGAATGGCAGTGAAAGCCGAGTCCTGGCCATAGTCTTGTGCGATCTGGCAGGGGGCGGGGGGCAGAGAGGCAGAGCTGTGGATGCCTGTGCTGGGCCTCCCTCTGCGGCCACTGCTTCGAGATGGGAAGCGGAGGGCAAGAGTTCTGTGGGACTTGCACCTCAACGCCCCCCGCGTCCCCCGGCTTACCTTCTTTGCAAACCAGACCCCGCTGGCCTGGGTGACCCACTCTCGAGAATGGATGCCCGTGTCAATCCAGATGGCAGAACGGTTGTTGCCCCCAGTGCTGAACTGGACAAGAAGATCGTGGAAATGGTCCTACCTCCTCAAAGGGCAGTGGCCCCAGGCCAGAGGCCACCTGCTCTCTGGGTATCTCAAGTTGAGGCTCTGATTAAGGGGCCATCATTCAGGTGGGGCGTGGGGGCTGGGGGCCGGACAGGGGTCCCGCAGAGTTTGGCCTCCTGTCCTCAGCCCAAGCTTGGGGCAAATGTGACTCAGCCAGATTTCTGGTCTCCACCCCACCCCCCATGCCACTGCCCACACATAGTTCTCTGACAGAGGTTACTGAGCATTTTATAGGGATTACCCGAACTCCAGGATAACTTTCCACAATGTGACACTTGATTGAAAACTTGATTTGGGTCACTTAAAAATTTGAGTTGTGTGTACAGGTATGCATACACTTAGGTCAGCGTGGAAATTCAGACCTTTGTCCAAATGTCAGCAGGGGAACTCTGTATAACAGTATGCTCCCTGTGCCCACGGGCTAACCCTACGCACAGTTGTGGGTGACCATTCTTTCATACACACCCATGGACACCCGTTACCTTCAGCACGTAGATGGGACGGCCTTCAAAGGTTTCGCCGATCTGGAGCTTGCTAACAAGTTGTGGGTACTCGGCCACCAACAAGTCTATGAAGCCATAGATCTGAGAAGGGAGAGGAGGCAAGGCCAGGCTTAATGGCTTCCAGGCTCCCAAATGTGTCCCTTAGCAGCTCCATTAACCGACCAGCTTCAAGCCGCAGCCCAGACCAGACCATCCAGGCCACATGGAGACAGAGCAGGTGCCACGCACACCCTGGCCCTGGCCGAATTCTGTCAGCCTGGCAAAGAGCGGGTGCCGATGGGATGTGGCTCCAGGAGCCCCTCACCTCGTCCAGGGTATGGTAGCTGGCATAGTTAAAGGTGTCCGTAGAGGTGGCCTGGGCCTGCAAGGCGAACATCTGCTCCTGCTCCTCGTCCAGCAGTGACTGCACGTCCTCGATCATGATCGTGTAATTGATGCTATGTGCCTCCAGGAAGACTTTGACAGCCTGGATACTGGGGAAGGGCACTCGGACATCAATGGGGGAGCCAGGGTGGGCAGGGCCCTTCCAGAAGTCCAGCTGAGGAGAACAAGAACCGGCACCGTCACAGCGGGCTGCGGAAAGGCCAGCCTGGGAGGCAGTGTTGGCTCCGGGCCGGGGGGCGGCATGAATGTTGGGGGCAGAGGATGAAGGGAAACCCTGGGCACTGGACAAAGGCCAATGTGGTCAAGGAAATGGCCCAGGAAACAGAGGGCTTTGAGATAGCAAAGGAGGGAGAAGTACAGAAATGGGGGTCCCCCTCTTTGCTCAGATGCTCAAGGGCACCAAGATTCAGGACCTGGGGAGTTTAGTCACTTTCTAACAGGGCTCAGTCCCATGATTCCTTTCTGGGTATCTGGGGAGGCAGAACCCAGGCCCCAGGGGTTGGTGGGGGTCCAGGGTGGGCCCAGTTGGCCTGAGATGGGGCCCCGCCCCGTCCCCTGACCTGCAGGTGCTCCAGGTGCTCCAGCTCCATCACCTTCTGGACCTGGGCTTCGCCAGCCGCAGAGATTCGGAGCACCTGGTGCCTGGGCAGAACGGGAGGGAAGACTGAGCAGCCCGCACTGGCCACGCACACTCCCCAGGTGGGAGAAGGGCAGCTGGTGGCCTCAGTCCTCTGGGCTGAGCAATAGGAAGCACTAGAGGCCTTAGCAATAGATGGTCTAAACTCCTTAGAACCTTCTGGACACTACTGCTGTCCCCAATGCCAGTTTAGACTCTATTTCTCTCTCCAAAGCCAGCCAGGCCTCCTCCAGCCTCCTCTCCTGGGAGGCCTTCCTCGGAGCTCAGTTTCTTCAGGGCTCAGGAGGCTGTCATGAGGCTGGACCCCTTCTCAGCCCTGGTCCCCCGTCAGCCTGCCTTCCGTGGAGTGCTAGTCTGCTCCTTTCCGGCCATCTTCCCATGTGTCTGTCTGTCCATCTCCTCTAGACACTGGCCGGAGGCTGAGTCCTCCTTATCTCCCCTCTCAGCACCCCCTCCTCTCCACACTCCTACCCCACAAAGTCCTCTTTGCCAAGGACAGCCCCCAGCAGCACACTCAAAATCAGCAGCCCCCTCATGCTGCAGCCAGTTGCGAAGGTCAGCTGAGACCAAGAGAGGGGCCTGGGGCCTTTTAAACTCTCCCAGGACAGACAGAAGTTTCCTGGCTGTGCTAACAGTTGTCCTCCCCCTTGCACCTGGGCCCCGTCCCACGGGGTGGGAGTTCTGATCTCTGACACCTTCTCACCCTCCCTGATAAAGTGGCAGGGAACAGAGCAGCTGGAGAGATTAGCTGGGCCTCAACCCCTTGGCCGTGGAGGACCAGACTAGGCCCGAAGGTCAACTGGGTCTTAAAGCCTCCCTGCTCGACCACAGCCCACAGCCCCTCAGCCCACAGCCTCGGGCACTGCAGCTGGCCTGGGCAGCAGAAAACGAGCCAGGACTCTGGGGTGGCCATACTGGTTGGGGCCTCCTGCAGGGAGTTCCTACTCCCACATCTCTGAGTGTCTGCTCTTTTGTCCCTGTGACAGCAAGCTAGGACCCTCTGCCCCGTCCAACTCCTGTACCTGCTGGCTCCTCACCGCAATGGCTTCGTCCAGGGCTGCCCCTACTCTGTGCAGGGAACACCCCCTTTGGGAGTACATCCCCTAGAAAAGCACTTCCCAGCCCCACGCCTCGGTGGCCTTGTGGGAGTCGGGCCACAGCAGTGGCAGCTGGGCCGGGAGCCCAGCTCTCCCCAGCGTGTCTCCGGTGCTGTAGGGCTCTGGGATCAGGGTTGCCCTTGATGGAAACTGTAAACGGGGGCCAAGTGAGTAGACGGCGTGGTGGTGGGAACCAGGGCCAGACCCAGTGGGGACTGTGCAGTGTACAAGAGAGACTGGAACTTACCATGGGAATTCGCTTGGGCTCTGGGCGCTGATGTCATCACAGAGCCATCTAACGCAAATCCACCTTAATCCGCAGGGGCCCCCGGGGGCTCCCAGAACCATCTGGGGGCCCTGCTCTGTGTCAGGGCCTTCGGCTTGGGTGCAGATGACAGCCAAGGAGGCCCTTTCTGGTTTCCAGCTGCTCCTTCTGCCTTCCTACCCCACCCCCTACCTGGCCAGCCCTCCCGGGCCAAGGCAGAGTGACTTCATTGTATCTACCCACAACTCTCTCCTGAGCCCAGCTCTGGGAAGATCATGAAACACTGAATTCATCCCCCGCAGACACTGAGCTTCCACGAAGACTGTTCTTTTCCACTCCAGCAGCCTTGTCCGGCTTGTGCCCTGCACAAAGGCATTCTGCTGAGAGGACGAGGGACTGTGTCTGCCCGGAGGGAGAGGGGTGCCTTTCTCCTGGGCAAGCCTCACTTCCTCCCTGAAGCTTCCTCTGGCCTCTTTCTTTCTCACTTAGCTGTCCCTCCTCTGACCTCTCACCCCTTTGTCCACTCACGCTTCTGGGCCAGGTACTGTGCTCCACTCTGGGATGACGCCTAAGACAGTCTGGTCTCATGGTCCAGCAGGGAACACAGAAGTAGCCAACTAACCATGTTCTCTCAGGTCCTACAAGAAGCTGTCACCAAGACAGGATTAAACACACAAAAGTCTTCCCGGGGAAGGTCTCCTCGCTGAAAAAGTCCTGAGCGGCACGTTTCCTGCGACGTGGCATGAAGAGTGCCCGCAGGGCTGTGCCCTTTGTGTCCGTACTCAAGGGTCCAAGGAAGACTTGACCAAGAAGGTGATGTTCGGTCTGGGTCTTCATGACAGGGTTTTGCCAGGCTGCAAAGGGAAGGAGGTGTTTCTCACACTAGTCGGTGCTTGGACACAAACTCACACCTATGTCCCCCTAATCGTTCCTGGAGTATTATTTCCTCAGACCAGGAACAACCTTACCCATTCCTCTTCTCGTAGTGCCTTGCAGTAGTCTCGAGCTTCCTAATCTATTCCCCACCAGGAAAGAAGTTTTCGTAGAGCCTCTCTTGAGTATGCATTATGAAAACAATATTTATTTTTCTATGTCTAACTCTAAAGCTGTCCTATAATTCTGACTCTGATTCATGTACACTACACATGTTGAGGGATGTTGGCTAATTCTTGAGTCTTCTGTGAATTCCTTCCAGAAAAGACGAGTCCATGGGAAAAGAGGGGAGGGTGGGGAAAAGGCAAAGCCTCCCCACAAGGGCCTCTCGAAGTCTCCAGCCAGCAGTCGAAGATGTCCAAGAAGCATGTAATCTATTTTCTTGCAAAGTCGGAAAAGATTGATTCAATGCTGCAAACTGAAATTAGGGCTGGCACTGGCAGGAAGCTGAAAACACAGTGACAGAGGAATGTGGGTCTGAATCTAATTCCCCAGGTTCCAAAGCACCTCAGGAAGCTGAAAATTACCTCTTGGTAAAAAATAACTTTCTAGAATGGAACCTGGGGCAGACGGCCACAGCTCTGCCTTCCTGTGCCATGGGCTTGTCTCACACTGATCCAGAGCAAGGACAAAGGTGAAGGCCATGAGACTGAAAGCTGGGGTCTCCGCAGAGCACCCAAGACCTATTAGCATGAGAAGGAAACCACCAGGCTGGCATCTAGATTCAAGGACAAGTGCAACTAGCTGCAGGCCTGCTGTCGCTACACTCGCCGATGTCCACAGGGTCCCTCCCTCTTCCTGGCTGAACAAACCCAGATCATGTGCAGGCATAAACTCTCAGGAGACTCACCCCATTCCCAGCTCAGGAACTAAGTGTCAGATGGGTCTAAGACAAGGTCTAAGACAATCGAGGAATCTCATTGTCTTGCAAATGATTGGTTTAGGGGTGGACGCGTGACCCAGTTTTGCCAATGAGATGTGAGGTGAGGCCAGTGAGGAAGCTTCTAGAAAACGTTTCCCCACTTTTGAGGAGGAGGCCCCTTTCTCTGGATATTGTCGAGTCTGTTGCCCCTCCTTTGGACTATATAATATGAAAGAATATACATTTCCTTTTTACTAATTGGGGTTTCTGTAGTTGCCGTAAAAAGTATTCTAACTGATGCACGTAATAAGCTTTTAAAATGCTTGGATTGTCAGAGGACGGTACGATTTTAGCCTAGGGAACTTGTATATGAAATGGAGAAAGGTACCCCGCCCCCTCTGGGCAGACATAGTCTCTCATCCTCTCAGCGGACGCCTTTGTGCAGTGCACACGCCCTGCTGCCAGAGAATGCCCAAGCGTGGTAAACAGAGGCTCTCAGACAACGCTCAGAGACCACCCCCCAAACCAAAACCTAGAAAATGGGTTTCTAAAGAGGTGGAAGAAAAACCAGTCCTCCATGTCCACATTAGGGACCAAGGGGGGACAGTAGACATGGGAGATGCTTGCAGAGTGCAAACAGGTGCCGTCAGAATGGCTGGATCCGGCAGCCGGGCGAGACACCAGCTGTCTCCCTTCGGCAAGCGTGTGTAAGGCGGCACGTGGCACAGCCGGGGGTATGGGAAGAAGTCTGTGAGAATTGGGGGCAGCCAGGTAGTGGGCTGTAATGGGCATCTCTCGTCTCCCCACCTGGCATCCTCCTTCCATTTTCCTTCAGCACCCTCCCTTCCTGCCTCTGAGGCCATGTGATTCAGGGGGACCTACCCCCCACCCCCACCCACCATCTAGGGATGAGCCAATACATTTCACTTTTTTCCCCTCAAGCTTTTTCAAGTTGATTTTCCGTGCCTGAAAAAAAATGCACAGCTAACGCAAAGTCATTCCCTAACTTAAGAAGAGAGCAAAATGGAATAGCTAAAAGCAGATGGCAACAACAACAACAAAAAAAATGTGATCATTCCTTCAATTAAAAAAATTAAATAAAAGCAGATTGCCCCAAACCCATTGTATGATTTCAGGCAAGTCGCGATGCACCTCTGGGCCTCAGTTTCCCTGTCTATGAAATGAGGAAGTTAGTCATTCAGAAGGTTCTTCAAAATCCCTTTCGGCTGTGACACTTTATGATTCTAGGACATTTTCCTTTTTTTACCCCCAAACAAATTACAGCTGTGGAGACCGGTCTGGGCAGCGTAGAGAGAGCCTTTCCACGTTTGAGGAGAGACCAGAAGAGACCCACAGGGCCCCTGCGGCTTGTGATTTAAGTGTTCCCAGGGCAGTGGAGGTCGAGAGGTGCCACATCCTGCTGAGGCTGCAGTCGGGGGTCGGGGGTCGCAGGGCCTGGGGGTGCCTTGGAAGCCTGGAAGGAGGACGTTCTGACTGGCCTCTCTGCGTTTTGCTTTCCGAACTGAATGCCTAGAGCCTGTGTGTGTGTTTGCTTTGAAGCTGCAGAACTGTCACTTTAAAGTAGCCGGTGGCGCTTGTCTTTAGAGTAGAGGCAGGATTCTTCTTCGGAGGAAGAGTCACCTGAAGAGAGGAGCACCCCAGTGGGTCTTTAGGAACTGTCAAGTCAGAGCCCACATCCCAGAACAGAGACCTGGAGGAGAGATGAACTGCGCGGGGACGGATGGCCCACGGTGTAAAAGGAAAGATGGAGGAGGGGAGGTTCTTTCCCACTGAGCCTGAGAGAGGAGCTGAGGAGCACTTGGAGGGGTGTTCCTGCACTTGGGGGGCCGGATGGGCTGCCCCTGTGATGACATGGGAATAGGCAAAAGACAAAGGAGGATGAAAGCGGTAGGGAGGGGGTGCCTCACGAAAGGACATGAACCAACTCCAACGCCAGCATCCAGTGGAGGCGGTTTATTTTCTGCATTGTCTTTCCCTTCCGTATTCCTGAGTAAAATTTTGCGAATTTACCTCCTGCGGTCTTAGCTATGTTTTGGGGAATCGAGGGAGGTGAGCTGAGGGCAGGAGGGTAGGGAAAGAGCCCCAGAGCTTGACAAAGCCGGTGAGGGGGCAGCGAGAGTCTGACTGCAGACCCCAGGGGGGAGAGGCCAGCGAGGGACAAGCCACAAGAATGGATTTGCAAACATGTCACCGTTCTTGAGGACTGTCCTCAATACTCAGGGAAGGAGACCCTCCGAAAGCCGACCAGGCTGGAGGGTGTCTTCCAGGACACCCCCGCCCCCTGAAGACAATTACTTGCCTCCCAAGATCAAGACGTGGCAGGCTCCACCAGTGTGCGAAGTGCCACTGTCCCCCGGATTCTCCCTCAGCTTATACTACGTGGCTGCCTGGGCCTTCTGAAGTTTCTAAAGGAGTTTTTTTTTTTTCAAATTTAACTTTTTTGGTAAAGCTGTTTTCTCTCTGGCCCCATCTGGGGCTGCAGAGGGAAGGCTGGCAAGGCTGGGGGAAGCGCCTCGCTGGACTCGCTCTCCCTCCCTCTCCCGCCCTCGACCCCCGCCATCAGCCCATCACCCTGGGCCTCTGCCGCCAGCCCTGCCCTCACACAAGACTCTTTCACATTCCAAGCTGCCTGCCCGGTTTGTTTTTTTAAGAAAGCAGTAACCGCAGCACATTCACTGTGGTTCTTTATGGCTTTCCATATGTATAATCGCTCTTTCTCTCTCCGGTTTTTCCAGTGCTTTTCCTTTTAAATAAATGCTCATAAATTTTACTGGTGAAAAGGATGAAAAAACATACCTAAAAAGAGCGGTTTGTTGGGAGGGGAAAAAAAAAAAAAAAAACCCAAACCGAATGTAGAAAAACTAAACTGTTTAGCATGATATACCTAAGAAATAAATTTTTTTTTAACGTTCAGGTTTTATGAAAAAAGAGATCATTCTGTAATATCGCTGAAACGTGCGTGTCTAAGTATTGAGTGTGTATCTGATGAACTCACACCCCTAAGCCATTACCTCCCCAGGCTTGCTGAGGAAACCCTCCACCTGGAAGGAAAAACCCAGGCTGTAGACCTCTCTCAGCCATCAGGTTTGCGTGGGACCCTGTATAAGCTGCACAATCTCAAGGCCTCCCTGTCTCTATAAGTACAAAATGAGGGGGTTGGGCTAGAAGCTTTTAAAGGTTTTCTCTTTTATCTGGAAAGTTCTATGGCTTTATGATTAGTCAGGCACTTGGTAAACTAGAGCGAAGAAACTGATTTGAGATGTTCTCTCCCCTTAGAGAAGCTGCGGCAGACTCTGCTGGCCGCCCTCCCAGTATCTATCCTCCCCTTCCTTCTTACCAGCAGAACTCCAGTTTTTATTTGGGGCAGCCATGTGCCCAGCTATAAAGTGATTTCCCAGCCTCCTTTGCAGCTGGATGTGGCCACTGACACAGTCCCAGCCCATCAGATGGAAGTTTAAGTTCATGGATGGGCCATCTCAGTTGGCTCACATTTTTTTGCCCCTTGCCTTTCTTGCCTGGAATTCAGTCAGGAGATGGAGATAGACGAGGGGTCAAAATGATGGCAGAGTGGCAAAACAGAACAGGCCAGAAGAGTCTGGGTCCCCAGTGCATCAAGGAGACACTGAACAAGCCTGGGACAGCCCACCTCAGACAACTCTTGTTATGTGAAAATAAAACCCCAATCTAGTTAAGCCACCAGAAAGTGGGTGTCTGTCACAAAATGCTAAACCTGGTCCTAACTTGTACTAGGCTGAGGAGGAGAAACAATCCTTCAACAAATACTGAGTGCCTACTGTGCGCCTGACAGGAAGTGAGTGAGGAAAAATAACCCGGATGTGGTACTTACCCTCACAGAGTTCTCAAACCAGTGGCTGAGACAAACAACAACTAAACAAAGTCAATTAATTATTATCATTGCTATCGAGGAAATAAAGCCTTGGAAAAAAGAATAGTAGAAGATAGTAGGTGGGCCTAAAAGGACTAGTGAAGAAATTATATGGAAAAGAAAAATTTAAGGAGTGGACCATTTGAAGGAAGAGCGAGAGGAAAGAACGTTCCAGACCAGAAGGAGCAGTACATGCAAAGGCCACTAGCCGAGAAGGAGCTGAAAGAACTAACAGGAAGCTGCTGAGGATGGGGCTGGTGCTCCAAGTATTGCAACAAGGGGAGAGGTAGACAGAGCCGGTTTTATTTTGTCGCTGAAGGATTTTAAGGATTCTAAGGGTGCCTTTTCAGGCACCCATCTGAAAAGAAGTTTCAGTCCTGACTTTTGTGAGCCTATTGGCTGCACAGAGATCTTGGCGATGTGGCCTTGAGAACAAGTTCCTGGCCCATCATCCTCAGGGGCTTCAGGTTCACTTGACGGTCAGTTCCATCCAGGCTGGCCACTCAGTAGCTGTGTGCCGTGTCGCCACTGCCCTGAGTTTCCTCATCTGAAAACAAGGACAGTAATAGTCGTACCTCTTAGAGCCGTGAGGAGGCCATGTGTCGAATCCTATAATGCATAGAACCATGCCCGGCACATAGTAAGGATTAGAAAAGATTTTATTATTTTCACTGTTACCAGGAAATGACCTGGTAGGGCGATGCGCTTCCGGCTTAGCATGAGCACCACCTGGGTCCCGGCACCAGAGAGTCAGATTCAGTAGGGCTGGGATGGCCTGAGAATTTGCATTTCCAGCAAGCTCCCAGGTGATGCTGATGCCCGTAGCCAAGGCAGCCCTTTGGGGATATTTTGGAGAATGATGACCGGCCTCCCATGACTGTAACCACCTTCAGCCCTAATGGACCACGGCTGGGGGTGGGAGATCCAAAGCTGCAGTTCCCCTGGGAGACGTGAACACGTTCCTTCTGCGGGGCAGGAGAGCAGGGATCAGTGGTCCTCAGCCTTCGAGGGACCTCAAACTCTTGGGGCAGATAGAAATAATGCAGATTTGAGGGGTCCGCCCCAGAGATTCTGTTTCAGCCTGGGGGCGGAACCCCAAAATCTTCACGTTCAATGACTCCCCATGGATTCTGCTGCAGGTGTGGCCACCTGGACAAATGGTGA
>NW_011888814.1:9621149-9631947 GCF_000151845.1 Pteropus vampyrus | reverse complement strand
TCGCCACTGCCCTGAGTTTCCTCATCTGAAAACAAGGACAGTAATAGTCGTACCTCTTAGAGCCGTGAGGAGGCCATGTGTCGAATCCTATAATGCATAGAACCATGCCCGGCACATAGTAAGGATTAGAAAAGATTTTATTATTTTCACTGTGACCAGGAAATGACCTGGTAGGGCGATGCGCTTCCGGCTTAGCATGAGCACCACCTGGGTCCCGGCACCAGAGAGTCAGATTCAGTAGGGCTGGGATGGCCTGAGAATTTGCATTTCCAGCAAGCTCCCAGGTGATGCTGATGCCCGTAGCCAAGGCAGCCCTTTGGGGATATTTTGGAGAATGATGACCGGCCTCCCATGACTGTAACCACCTTCAGCCCTAATGGACCACGGCTGGGGGTGGGAGATCCAAAGCTGCAGTTCCCCTGGGAGACGTGAACACGTTCCTTCTGCGGGGCAGGAGAGCAGGGATCAGTGGTCCTCAGCCTTCGAGGGACCTCAAACTCTTGGGGCAGATAGAAATAATGCAGATTTGAGGGGTCCGCCCCAGAGATTCTGTTTCAGCCTGGGGGCGGAACCCCAAAATCTTCACGTTCAATGACTCCCCATGGATTCTGCTGCAGGTGTGGCCACCTGGACAAATGGTGAAACAGTGGTTTTGGAATTAGACAGACCCAAGTTAAAAAGTATATAAAGGTACTTTTTAACTTTCCATCCATGTGGTCTCACATGGCCATTAAAACCTCTCCAAATTGTGCTTTCCTTATCTGAAAAATGAGCTTATTAATACCACTGATATCCTCCCCATGAGGATGAAATAAAAACATTTGTGCAGAGGACCTAAAAGTTATACTCACAGACTCCAGTGTGCAGAGGTATAATTTGCTTTATTTATCTATAGCTTATATTAATTTAACCCATGGCCTCATATTTCCGCTAATAGCAGAAAACTCCAGTTTAGAAATTCTAGTTCACTCATACCACTTCCAGCTTAAAAAAAGTCTCAGTCTCTTTTGGGAAACTGCAGCCTAAATTGGGATTCTCTCCTTCTCTGTTGCTGGCTCTTCCCCTGGAAATGAATTGGGGTTCTTCGGGGATTCCTTATCCTGATTTCCTCAGGCTTCCCACACAGCACAGCGGGTCCTGGACATGGGCCTCCCTGGTCAGTGCCCTCTGTGCCATCATGGCCACTGGTCGAGTGGCCCCTGGGCTTGGCCCTCTTGCCTCTACCTAGGCCTCCTCACCTGCAACCTTCTCATGCATTTGCTTGGGGGTCTGAACAGCTGCATCGCTGAGTCGTACCCAGCCATACGGCTGCTTCTATCATCTGGCCAGAAAGACCCCTTGCTCAGCTACTGTTAACCTGCTGCTCAGGTGCCATATTAGACATGCGTCTTACCTAGAGTTTTGACCACAGCTGATACACTCCTTCCACTAATGAATCCAACCTGTGTTCCTCTACAGGTAGGGTGTGGGGTGATGGGGGAGGTTGTTCTTACCTCACCCTGCTTTCTTCCCTGTGTGACTTACAGTAAAACCCCATGTCTGTGTCCTGCAAGTGGCCAACTCACAGGTGCCCACATCCTTTTATTTTATAGCAACAATGAAAGTCTGGCCCTTGCTTTCTGCCTCAGACTTACGCAAACCCATTCAGCTCTCCAGCTGACCTCTTCCTTCTTGGGGATACCTGCTTTCCCCCAAGGGCAAGGCAAATAGACCTACTCTCCCTACTTCCCCACAGTAGGGGAGGCAAAGGTGTGAGGAAGCCTGAGTATGGGGGAAGACACCTCACCTGTGTCTCGAAATATTACCCCTCTCTCTCCCTTAAATAAAGTCTTTATTTAGCACGTGGCCTGGCCCGAACTAACTGCTGTGTGTGTGACAACCACGACGTGGTGAAGAGAAGAAGGTCTCCTCCCCCTGGATGTGCAGTGCTTTGCTGTGCCAGCTCTGACTGGCTGTGCCTCTGTGCTCCCAAGTCCAGGAGAGCCTTGAGTGAGGGCGCCCAGGAGGAGCAGGTCACAAACCAGTGACTTGTTCACTTTCATTTATGGGGTGAGTGGGATCTTCTGGGGGTGGGGGGAAGCCTCTGACACATGCCCCTGTCCCTTACCCAGCATGAGAAGTGAGCAGAAAAAAGAGGAGGCTGACTCTCTGTGCCAACCTCTCCATGAAGGTACCAGAAATGACACCACTACAGAGGCCACTCCTTTAGATCGAACATTGTCCCCTTGGGTCATCTTAAAATGTAAATACCACCAAGGGGACAATGTGTATATAAGTAGCTTCCAGGGGGTGAGTTCTCTGCTCTAGGCCCTGAGAACACTGCAAGGGGACAGAGGGTAAGGCCAGCTGGCCCACTCGTCCTCCCGAAAACCTGGGTAGTGAAGAGGCATTTCAAGCTGCCCCTGCTCCCTCAATACTGAGCCCAAAGGGGTGTCAGCCAGTGCAAGAGGCCATCGAGCCTGTTCAAACTCATCTTTATTTCCTAAGGGGCCAGAGCAGGGGTGTGGGGAGGGGGAAGGATAACTTGGGGTTCAGGAGGAGCCCCAGGCCTTGAGGAAGTGGATGAACCCTCATGCTCTTCCCTGGTAGTGTTGCTAGTAGGGGTGATTCCGGGTGTGCTCCATGATGGTCCGAATTGCCACCCACGTCTCCTGGGCCGTGGGGATGATCTGTGTGGCCGGCAGCAGGAAGCCATAGCGCCCGGTGTCCCGGAGCTCAAAGCTGAAGGCGTACTTGATGCCACTGTCGTAGGCCCAGTCGACAGTGATCCCACTGGCCAAATCTAGATACAAAAGGGGAAAAAAAAAAATGCCCCCAAAAGGAAAAACAGAGTGTGGCCACAAGGTACAGGGGTGACCTGAGTGGAAAGAGGGCCCTGAAGGCCAAATCCCCACCCACTCCAGACCAGGCCAAGCCTCCCGACCCAGGTCTCAACTTGGGCCACACCCTGCCCGCCCTGCCCATTCTCTCCGAAAGCTCCTCGAAGCCACCAAACTTAAGATCTTCCCCCTCCAGGGTCATCACAGTCACTCAGGCAATGGGAGCTGCGCACTAATTGATGTTGCAAAGAAACAGCTCCCTGTTTCTAGGTACCACCATTCACCCTTCTATCCAGATGTGGAAATTAGCTCTGGCCCAGCCTGGCTAGATCTATGGCACTGTCCTGTGACCCACCAGGCCTGCCAGTCCGAAAAGAGCCTGCACCTGCCCAACCCCAGGTGGCCGTGATGCCTGAAGCCCCAGCCAGGGAAAGCTCACTCACAGAGGGTGGTGCTGATGCTGCCATAAATGTACTTGATCCCGTGGACCTCATACAGGGCCTGCACTGCATCCTTGGCGACACTGTACTGCAAGATGACAGCCAGAGGGTGAGCGTCCGGGGCCCCCCGCACTCCTGCACCCTCACCGGCTGCTAAGAGTATGGAGTTGGGAGTCCTGGAAGTTGAATGTGTAGATGGCTCTTATTAGAAGGGATCACAGCACCTCCAACTTTGAACTTGATCACACGTGAAAACAAGCTCCCCCGCTCCTTCCTACCATAGGGCTGATTGGTCCGGACCCCTGTTTCAGAGTGAGGGCCTGAATGCCATGGAAGTCTGCTGGATGCCTTCCCCAGCCCCTAAGCAGCCAATCTCACCAACTCCTCCTGGTTTGAAATAGGCTCCAGTGAGTGGCCGTAAGGGTACATGAGCATCTGAGAGTAGCTGTGGATGGAGATCAGAAGCTTGATGTTCCCGTGGGCTGTGATGAAGTCCACAATGGCAGCCACCTCTGGCTCTGAGTGAGGGTAGGGCCCATGGTAAGTCTCTGAGCAGGGATTGTCGTTAGAACCATTTCCTGGAAGTAAAATAAAAACCACCCAAAAAGGTTTGAATTCCCAGGTTTGAGAAAGACACTTAGTGCTCACAAAATATCCATGTACTTGCCAGCCTCCTCTATAGTTGGGTTGAGGCCATGTGACTGCCTCTGACCAATGAGAATGTGAGCAGTAATGACATATCACCTCTAGTTCAAGGCTGTTAAGAGCACGCATGGCTTCTCCACACTCTCTTCTGTCTGTGGTTAAAAGCAAAACACTCTCGATGGAGGAAGCATCCTGGGGCCCTCTGTCACCATTGCCAGAGAGAGTCACCTACCCACACCGGACTCCTGTGCATGCAAATAAATGTTTATTGTGTTGAGCCACTGAGGGGTGTTTGTTGCTGCTGCGTACTCCTAGTCTAATCCATCAGAGGAGTGTAGCCATACTGTGGCTCAGCAACTCTGTGGCCCTGGACAGAGCTCCCTTGGCTTGTCCTTCGGTTTAATCCTGACTGTGGTTCCATTAGAAAGGCAGGCCCGCCTCAGCAGCTGCTCTGGAGAAGACACCAGATCTCCGAATCCAGCCTCCTCTGTGAGCAGCAACCCTTCCAAGCTGACCCTTCTCTGCTGACCGTCCCGCACCCTGGGGAAGGCCTGGGTCGGCTGAATGCTCAGACTAGGTGTCTGCATAAGTTCGGCCCAGCCGCAGAAGCAACATGGACCTGGGGCCAGGAAAAGAGAGAACAGAGCCCCATAGTTGCCCGAGGCTGGTCTGGGAACTACAGATGCAATGAGTCTTTGAAAATTCTTTTTGGGGACCTAAGCTCGGGGAGAGGGCCAAGAGAAGCTATGTTTCTGTTTTGCTCACGAATTTAATTTGTTCCCATCTCCTAGATTCTTTGTTCCCATCTCTTTTCATCCTCTTTCCCTCTTATTCTGTTTTTCTCCTCTCCCCGGGGCCACGTCGTGGAGGCCTAGGCTGGTAAGATTTGTGGGTTAGGGACACGTTTGGAAAGAGCCGCCCCAATGCCTCCTCTCGCTCTCCTCCCTAAAATGACTGTGCACAAGCCTGGTCCAGAGGCCAGGGATCGCCCCAACTTCTGAAGCTCGTCAGGATGCCAGGGCAACCCCGTTGACCCCCAGGGCAGTGGGCTGGCTGGAGAGCTGGGATGCCACCTGAGGACCAGTTTAGACGCTGCTGTAGGACTGCAGCAAACCACGCCTCCCTGAGAACGCAGGTGAGGGCGGTGCGAGTGGGAGGGATGATCCACAGATTACTCATTACACAGCAATTAAATTAAGGCAATAATAAAACCATAAACAAAATCTTCCTGCCTGAGTCACCGACCCAGACACACACTATTTCTGATCAGAGGCAATTCTGTCACTGGGGAGCACATCCCCTCTTGGATTGTGGGTCCTCACCTGGGCTGGGGACCCTGGTTAGGAGGGGATGTGCCTGCAGGGAATGAGGGGGTGAGGAGCAGCCCCCCAGGCTGGAGTCAGCCCAGCTAACAGTGGCCCTGATTGTTGTGTCTGCCGGGAGCTTCTGCACCTGCTACACTTGATGAATGACAAATAGCAACAGATGAGCAGAGCGGGGGAGGCTGAAAGCTTTGTCTGCTTTTGCAGCCCACGCATGGAAAGCAGTTCCCCTGCCAACGACCAGGTGGCTTTGCCCAAATATGGAGAAACACTTCAGGCCATTAGTTCTGGTTTGAGCTAAACAGAATAAACTAATCTTCCCCTGACCAAATGGGAATTAGCTGCCTGCCTCTCTCTGACGTTTCACGAAGTCCTCTGAGCCTGCCTGTTTCACAAGTACCTGCTAATGGATTCATTAGCTATTTATTTTTCCTTCTCTAAAAATGTAATTTGTAGCAAGGGGAAATCTCCGGAAGGACATGGTAAATCATTAAAGGTAGTAATCTTCGAGTAGTGGGATTATGAGAGCTTTTTTGTCCTCTCTGGGCCTTTTTTTTTTTTTTCCTATATGTACGTATTTTTTACGTTGTATATGTAGTGATTTTTTTTTTCCTGTGGTAAAACCACAAAAGTTATTTTCTTTAAGAGGTAATTTGTCTTTCTACTAGCCAGTTCGTCTCAGCATCTGTGGGTACACACTTCAGCTGGTTTCGAGGGGCCCGCGTGGATGACCACTTGGGGCAGGTGTCTGGTCACTGGGAGGTAGAAATGCCTAATTTTCCACGGTGTGTTCCCTTACACAAGCAGTTACACACATGGCTCCAGAATCTTCGGAAACCCTCACACTGTGGGCTCGGGGGCTTCTTTCTGGATGCTTGAGGGCTTATTTTTGTCCTTATTTTTCATGAGAACAGACTCAAAAAACCAGATTTTCAAAGTGACTGGCATCTAGATCTAGAATGTTCTCTCTCACTGGTTTAGCCACCAGTCTGTAGATCTGCTTTTTGGCAGCAATGGCACTGTCTCCTGTGGAGCCAAACCCCCAACCCCCAGCATAGTGTGAGTGCCACATCTTGGGGCAGAAGGCTGTGCCCATGTAACTCTCCACTCTGGACACTGTCCTGGCTAGACCCAGCATCCCACCCATCAAATTGCTGTTTTTCCCAGGTCCACACACTCATCTCTGAGCTTTCTGGAGGCCTCGGTTTCCCTATCTAGTCCCCATGCCCCAGGCATGGTAAAGGAGATCATCGGGGAGCACATCAAAGAACTGGAGGGGTGACGGGAAGCTGCCCACCCCTCCCTGGAATCACATGTCCCCAGCAGATAACCTCAGCCCGTCGGCCCAGAATTACAAAGTAATTGGGTCAAAAATAAAAACCAGGTCCAAGTCAGTGTTGATGAAAGTGTTGTCTTATTCTATTTTTGAACTATTGCCCTGGCCTCTCCAGAGGGCAAATTTCAGGTCACTCTCAGGAAATGAGTTTGAAGGCATTTTGCTGCAGTGTGCTCCCTTCAAGGAAGGGCTGGAGACATTTCAGGGGCATCATTAAACTCGGTTTCGAACAGCCAGCAAGGCTGCCTTGTAATCCTTCGGCCTTTCTCTGCCATATTTAGGATTTGACCCTCGCAGTTAGTCCCGTGCAAGACACCATATCCCATGTTTCTCATGAAGGCTTAGCGTATGTATACTTTTCACAGGCATAGGCAACTCTCCTCATACCCCATGGCCAGTCCTAGGCACGTGCTTGCCTGCCTCTGACCATGACTCAGCTTGCATGAGCCAACTACGCTGCCTCGCAAGTTAGGAGCCAACGTACTCTGAGGGTGTGGAGATGTGCCGAGGACCAGCCCTTCTCCAGCCCCGTCCCCAGGCCCAGACTGCCATACCTCCGAAGCCGGACCTCCAGTTCCTGTTAAGATCCACACCAAGGCAGAAGACTCCGGGCCTGTTGGACTTGTTCTTCCGCCACAAGCGGTTCTGAAAAAACCCAGGGCAGATGATCTCACCCACGGGGCCCATTCCCAGGGACGGGAGCCCCTGACATTCTGGCCTAGGAAGTGGGGGTGGGGGTTCCGGTGAGACAGGGAGGGGCGAAGGAAAGGATCGCTGGGGAAGGATCGGGCTGGCATGCGCCTGGCCCAAGGCTACAGACCACACTCTTTGTGGTTAAAGCCAAGGTGTGGGCAGAAGCCTGAGCAGGAGGGAGGTCAGAGGGCAGAAGCCTCAGCTACGAGACTGAGCAGCCCGCCTGCCTCAGCGAGACTCTTTGAGAGGAGCCACTGAGAGGTTGACCCGCAGGAAACCTCAGCCCAACTTCCCAAAGCCAAAGTGCCCTTTCCTCTACCCTCCCAGAGCTGACTCCTGACCCCTAACCCCTGATCCCATCCTTCCCAGGTACCCTCACCATGCTGTGGGTAAAAGCAAAGCCATCGGGGTTGGAGACGATCTCCATGAATATGTCCGTGGTGTTCAGTATGTTTGTCAACACGCGGTCTTTGCCGTATTCACTAACAATCTGCAAGAAAGGACAGCGTGTGTACTGGGGAAGGGATGAGAGGCCCTACTGGGCTCTCCTCCAAGGTGGAGCAGGACATTTGCACAGCCAGTGGCTGCAGGTAGGGGTAGCATCAGGCCATCTGGTACATCCTTCGTGCAGAACCAAAGGCTTGGATTTTAGACAACTAGAAGGCAGAGGATAAATGCAGACTCTGTGCAGCCAAAGGCCAGCTGGCAGCTGTTGCAAAGGGCAGGAGGGTAGAGAGCACCCTGAGTTTAAACAAACCAAGTATAATATTTCAACTGGAGGTGCCCTTAAATAGTTGAGCAGCCCCCCACCCCCTGCCCCAGCCCCATGGTCCGTGCTGACCTTTTTGGCAGTCCAGATGCCGGTGGCATGGGTGATCCACTCTCGGGAGTGAATTCCAGAGTCAATCCAGATAGCCGGCCGCTGAGAACCTCCAGTGCTGAACTGGGGAAAAGCACCGGGCCCCAAGCAAGTTTGAACCAAGACAGCTACAGGGCTGTCCCTAGACTGCCTGGAAGGAGGCCGAGCAGCTATCCTCACTGCCTGGGGTGGCCCTAGGTGCCCAGAGAGGGGGCTGTATGTGCAGCAGGTACCTGTGCATGAGCCCATGAAATGCACGCATGTGGGGCCCCTGGTGACACAGTGTTGCTCCTGGAGAACAAAGCGATCCAGCCAGAAGCACAGAATTTCCCAGGTTCGAAAGTCTTGGGTACTTCTTGAATGTTCTACTGCTTCTCGAACTTTAAAGGGCACAAGAATTCCCCTGAGATCTTACTAAAATGCAGATTCTGATTCAGTAGGTCTGCGGAGGGGTCTGAGGTTGGGCATTTTTACCAAGCTCCTGAGGATGCTGCTGCCATGGGTGCAAGGACCACTCTCTGAGCAGCAAGGTCTTAGACATCATTACAGAGAGAACACGGACAGCCCCTGAGGGAAACTGAAGCAGGGGCAGGCGAAGTAAGGTCCCAAGTTCAGCGAGAGCACTTGACCATTCAGAAGAGTTCCCCAGGGCATTGTAGAGGGCAGCAATGCCTGTCTTTTCTGAGAGCTGGATATTAAATGCCCTGCCTGGTCCATGCACCTAAGTGGCCTTTAGGGCACTTACTAAGAACGATTTTCTGGTGGGCTCTACACCCTTCTCTATCCTGCCTCCTTCGTGACCAAGGACACTGCCGCTGCCAAGTTTGCTCACTCTCTGTTTCCAGTGGCCCCTGTGAAGGGCTAGGAGGTCTCCTCACAGACTCAGGCCTATCTGTGGGGCTGCCTGAGCCAGATAACCTCAGTAAAGGAGGCCTCTCTTCCCATTTAATAGATGAAGCAACTGAGGAAACAGGAAGAAGGCTGACTCACCCATATTCTCACCCCAAGTCCAGGCTGATGACTGCCACTCTGTCGTTCCAGCTCCTTAGCAACCCTTACACCTACTTCCTGACCCAGGATGTGCCAGGTTACACATTGTCACCTGTCCATACCTACAAGTGTGGGTTCCTGAATACCACAATCTCAAAGTTTATGGGTCACTTCAGGACAGGAGTATATACATCTCTCCCTAAAACTCCTACCCAGCCATGACCCCACATGAGCTCAATTCTCATGCCAGAGATTCTCGTTGTAGCGTTTAGCGGTCAACACTCCTAGCTTTTACCTTCAGGACAAGAATGGACCGATTTTCAAAGCTGTGGCCAATCTGAATTTTTGAGACAATATCTGAATGCTCAGTTACAAGGTTGTCAATCCAGCTATATATCTGAAAGAAACGAAGTTTATCAAACTGTCAGTTCATCAGGGTGGGGGAGAAGTCCAGGATCTCTCCAAATAGTCTTCCCCATCCCACCCTCCTTAATTCTTTTCCTCTTCCCATGAGAATCTGAAAGAACCTAGATCAAAACGGCAAGAAGACGCCCTCAGACCTAAAGGAATCAGCCGGGGTCGACCTGGATTCTCAGGATTTTCACCATGGTGCAGAGCTAACCCTTTGCCTGGAAGAACAGCATGTCCTGAGCTTACTCAGGCCCCAGGTCAGCCTGCAAGGCTCTCTCTGGTTAGAAGTTTCTCTTGCTTCCTTTCTTTTGGCCCATTCAATCCACCTGACAGACTCAAAGACCTCGCAGTGTTGTTTTTGGTCTTCTCACCCCTTTTAGATTCTAAGCCCCTTGAAGGCAGGATTATTTATCTCTGACATCAATAAATACTGACAGGCTAGATTAATCATTCTCTTATTTTTTTCAATACATGTCACTGAATTAACAAATATCTGAAAGAAAATGGATTTTCTGTTACAGGACTTATGAAATGGGAAGAGTGAAGATGATGATAAGAGAGTGGACAGTACCAATGATGTCCATCCTTTACATGGTGTCTCTGTTGTCCCTTTGGGCCCTTTACATGGACCGGGTGTCTCTATGTTCTCCTTGCATATTCTCCTTTATAAACAAGTCACGGTCAGTCATGTTTGCCCCAGCTAGCTATAATTGTGATCACGAATTTTCTCCAGCTGAAGGCAACTCTGTTTGTTCTACAAAATGGCCCTCCAATGTGCCTGGCTTCCTGCCCCTTCTACGCAATAGTGCCCAGAGGTAGAGGTGTTTACCACCAGGAATGATCATGGAGCGGTCATGACCCCTGGATATGAAGGTGCCTCCACCTGCTCCATCCTGGCTGGTGATGGATCCTGCCTTCGAGTTCTGCCATTACTCTCGTCCTGTACATGCCATGGGCTGTGCTGTTGAACCATGGTCCCCTCTACCTGAATCTTGGCTTCCGGGCCTCTGAAACTGACTGGCTACCGCACAGACCTTCACCCAGAGTCTACTCCGCATGCCCCAAAGTGTCAGTTTACTCGTCCTTCGCTAGTTCGCGCCTGGGTCTGGAGACCCCAAGGGCCCAAAGGGACAACAGAGCGCAGAGCTTGGCCGGGCAGACTCACCTCCTCCAGGGTGTGGTAAGAGGAGTAACTGAAGCTACTGGTACTGCGCTCCAGTCGGCGGGACTTCGCCATGGCTTCCCTCTCCTCATCCAGCAGCACCTAGGGACAAAAGCACTCA
>NW_011888814.1:9556215-9619749 GCF_000151845.1 Pteropus vampyrus | reverse complement strand
GGAAGAGAGAACTAAGGAGGCAGTCTGGCCATGGGCTGAGGAATGCCTAATTACAGCCCTGTCAGGCTTCTCACAGAAAAAAAGGGGAAAAAAGTAACCCTCAGAAATAAGCCATTTGCCTCCCTGGAAGTCATAACCTGGCAGGAAAGTAATACCTGGGTGTGAATTAATTTATGACAGGGGTAAGGAAGGATGCGGCATTAAGCAAAGAACAGCGTCTCCAGGAAGGGGGACGCGAGGAGACTGAGGACCCCAAAAAGAGGAGTTGACACCTAAAAGGAACTGGTACTAGGCGGCTGAATTCCAACCACAAACATAAAATGGCCACAGCCCATGGAATTGGCGGGCGGGGAGAGGGGAGATGGCTCTAACGCCTGCTCTGTGACCCCAGCAGTCACCTCTCCTCATGTCCCTGGCCTTCTCTTCCAGGCCTGACGTTTGTAATGGCAGCGGCACAGCTGGTGGCAACTACAGTCCATGCTTACATGGGGGATGAGCGAGGTGGCTACAGATCTGCAGGTGTTAGAATGGACCCCCTGAGAGGCCAAGGCTGAACGGTGGCTTCACTGCCCAAAAGGCAAAGTTAAAACGTCGCACAAACGACAACCTCTGAGGAGCCAGGCGGTCTCAGATAAAATCCTGACACTGTCACGAACTTGGGCAAATTACTAACTTCTCTGTGCCTCAGTTTACTAAATTACTGATTTCTCCATGTCCTTGTAAAATGGGGGTCACGTTATCACATACTTTAGCGTATCCTTTTAAAGCGTTCTCACGAGGATAGAGGAGTCGATGCATGCACAATGCTTGGCACATCACCATGCATGTAGTAAATACCAGCTATGACGATGACGACGACGATGACAGTGTCAGTGACAAGGCAACAACAGTAACTCTTGGGGTGACTCCAGGACTCCGATGGAATAATTGCTGCAAGGCATGACGGGGGGATCTGGATTCCTCCGTAGCGAAGTCGTGTTTGTAGGACTGGGGATGGCAGACTGTCCTCATTAATGGTCACTTGGCTAAGCCAGTTACACCTGCTCCTCTTGAGAACCAACAGAGGGGCCAGTCCTTTTGTCCCTGCCCCCTTGGTACAGCTGGACTCCACCTCTCCCTCAGGGCCTTGGCCACCATTGCTTCCTCCTTCCCCTGCCTCCTCCCGCACTCACCCCTCCCTGCCTGTCCTCCCTTCCCCATTGCTTCCTCCTTCCCCTGCCTCCTCCCGCACTCACCCCTCCCTGCCTGTCCTCCTCTCCTCTTCAGAGCTGCCACCCGCCCCCACCCCAGCCAACACCTGGGTGTCTTATAAATCTCTTTTAAACAAATGTTTGTTGAGCCCACATGGGGCACCAGACTTGTGGCAGCCAACAAAACAGAACCACCTGTCCTCGTGGAGCTTACAGTCTGGTAGGGGAGACAATAAACAAGATAAATAAGTAAATGATTTAGGATATTAAAGGCAGTAAGTGCCACGGAGAAAAGTGACATGGCCAGAGGAGGGAAGGAATTGGGGGAGAGCGGAGAAGGGTACAACTTAAAGTAGGGTAAAAAGGTGACATATGAATAAGATTTCGAAAGCAGGGAGGGACTAAGCCATGCAGATATCTGCAGAAACAGCATTTTGGGTTACAAAGACCAGCATGTGCAAAGGCCCTGAAGTGTGAATCTAGTCAAGGGCCGTGAGGCACGAGTAGGTCAGACAAGTTTGAGGAAGATCAAGGACATCCAGGTGTCTAAAGCAAAGTGATCACGGGGAGAATGGTCAGTGGTGTGGGGAGGGACATAGATCGTGTAGAGCCTTGGCTTTTACTCTGAATGAGCTGGGACATCAGTGAGGGTTTTAAGCAGAGGAGTGACATAATCAGACTTGCATATTTTTAAAAGACCCCTTTGGCTGCTGTGTTGAGACTAGGCAATAAGGAGGCAAAGATGGAATCGGGAGAGCAGTTACTGGAATAATCCAGGTGAGTGCTGATGGAGTGCTGGCCCAGGTGGTAGCATAGGATGTGGTAAGATACATTTTGAAGAACACGCTGATGGGATTTGCTGAGGGACTGAACGTGGGATGTGAGAAAGGAGTCGAGGATGACTCCAGGTTTCTTGGCTGAGTGACCAGAAGGATGGCATTGCCATTTCCTGAGATGGGAAGGCTGTGGTGGAGCAGTTTGGGGGGCCAGGGGAGCTCAGTTTGGACCCTAGGAACTTTGAGATGCCCATTAGAAATGCTCACTGGGGAGCCAGGTGGAAATGCTGACTAGAGAGCCAGGTGTACGAGTCTGGAGTTCAGGTTGGAGATATGAGTCTGTCTGGAGCTACAAATATGGAAGTATTCAGGAGCTTGAAGGTATTCAACGCCGTGATCCTGGATGAGTGGACAGAGGAGAGATCAACGATAGAGCTAGAAAACAGGAAATCCACATGTGAAGGAGCAGCCGGTGGGTGGAAATAACCCGGAAGCACACAGGTTTCCAGGTCGCTCTACAGGAGAAATAGGGTGATGGCTGGAGGTGAGGGAAAAGGATCAACAGAGCATTTTTTTTTTTTTAAGAGGAGAGAAATAACTCTATATTTGTATGCTAATGGGAGTGATTCAGTAGAGAGGGGAAAATTGGCGAAGCAATATTTACACAAAATTGTATTTTGCTCTAGATACTGGGAGCATGGATGATTTTTGTTTTCTCCTTTGTGCTTTTCCCCTATTTTCCAAATTACCTAACATGAATATTTATTAATTTTGTAATCAGAAAAAAAAAAGCCATTAAAATCCACAGAGCTGATTGCTCAAGTGAAGCTTTTCCACGGTGACTCATCTTAGGGAAAGGGAAAAAAAAAACAAAAAAAAACAAAAAAACACGAAAGGGTTGAAAAGAACAAGGAGGTGAAGAAAAATTAAATGCAAATAGAGCTCACTCGGAATCTGATCATTTCTTGCCTGGCCCACTGCAATTTCCTCACCACCTTCCCGCCTGTCAGTCTCTCCCTGCTCCTGTCCCCAACTCAGCATTGTCACTGTCAGAGGGATTTTTCTTAAATGCAAATCCGATCATGTCAGAGACCTCCACTGGCTCCCTCACGGTTTTCGGGATAAAATCTCGACCTCTTCACCCGGCAGAGGATACCCTTTGTGATCTGGATCATCCTCATCGCCAATCGGGGGCCCCCTTCCCTTCCCAGTGCCCCCCCCCCACTCCGCTCCTCAGCCACACCGTAATTACCGCCTTTTCAGAGCGACTAGCCTGGCCTCTTGTACTCGCTCCCATAGCAACCTGCTGCACTCCATCAGTGCTCCCATCCACTCTATTGTAATCACTGATTTACTCCCTCTGCTCCCCGCCCCCATGACACTCCGGCTTCCCTGGATACAGGAACCGGATTTCTGATCATAGTATTTCCAGCACCTTGCCCAATACCCAGCACACAGTAGGTCTGTCTCTCTGTATCTGTGGGTGGAACGAACGACCCCGCCTCTTCCATCTCAAGCATCCTTCTCATAGTGGCAGAGGTGGGGTGGCGGGGGGGGGGACTCTGTCCTCAAAATGCTTCAGTGCCTCTGGCCAAAATGATAGCCAGCGGCAAGGCTTTTCACACCCCCTCTCAGCCTAGTGCCACGAGCAAACACACCCTCTCCTCTTTTGTTCTCACATCCACTAATTCAACTATTTATTAAGCCCCTACTAGGTGGCAGGTTCCATGGTAGGTGCTGGAGTATAAAGATGAATAAGGGACATGATCCTGGACCTTGAGGGGCTCAGGAGAGGGGGCTCTGGGGACAAAGACCGGCTCGTATTACTGAGGTCTTCCTCTCCGGGCATGCTCTTCCAGAACCTGCCAATAGAGTCATTCAGCAGACAATCGTTGAGGGCCCACCACACAGGAGACGCTGTGCCAAAAACAGGCGGGGAAGATCCAGGAGATGGGGAGAAGTCAGGCCTACGTGTCAATAACTGAAACATAATACGGAGGCCGATGACCCGCGTGGCACAAAGCCCTTCCCCCGCTGTTAGCGCCTCTGAGCTTTCTTCCTCCTGGACACCTTCCCCCATCATCACCACAAATCAACTCGACAGGGTAGCCTCCCCCGACCTCCAGCTCCCTCTAAGCCAAAATCTGATCTCAGGTCTGACAATCAGAGCTTGATGCGTTGCAGATAGAGCGACTTGGTGAAAATCCCGCCTGGCTGGGTTCGGGCCGAGAGTCCAGGGCATTTTACTGAGAGAGAGTCAAAGTCCCCACCACCCTCACCCCCACCCCCATCCCACCTCCCCCACCTCCAGGGATCCAGGGCTGGGGATCTCGGGAGGGCGACCAGCTCCAAAGGAGCCAGCGAGGAGGCTCAGAGGTGCCTCTGGGGCTACTCCCGATGTGCGGAAATCAACAAAAAAATGTTAGAGACTTCTTCCTGTCTGTTTGCCAAATGCTGTGGGGTTCCCAGGGCGGAGCAGGAGCGGGGAAATGCAAACTTCAAAATGCAGGCATGGGCTACAGTGAGAACGGAGTGCTAGTTCTTTTGATGTGGCGGCCTCTCTTGTCTGTGGGAGTTTCCCCATTTCTGTTTGTGGGGATTTAATTAGAGAAATAGCCCACCCCCCACATGTTGAGCGGGGAAACAGATGTGCCCGAGGAGGATAAAGGTCTTTGAATGGATCTAAGTGCCCCAGCCCTGCGCCTGCATGGGAAAGGAATGTTGCCTAATGCGTTTATCCCTTGGCATGTGGTGTCAAGTGTGTGTGCTCCCCAGGAGACTCTGTGTTCCCACACTCCGGGCCCCGAGAGGAGATTAGCTGCAACCCAACGTGGTCGGGAAGGAATCTCCAAGGATGCAATCCTACAGGTACACGACAGCACCTGCAGAAGGGTGCCGCAGGAGGCCTAACCGAATGGCGCCCCAAAAACTCGCTTGAGGAAGAAGGCTCCTTGGTATATCCCCGAAGACAGAACAACTGAAATAGGATCCCACAGTGTTCAGAAAAGACGCTGTTAGGGGCAACAGCGGGTGGGGGAGGGGAGATGGCCTTCCTGGGATGAAGTCTCCCTGCGCCCCTCCCAAGTCTGCGGCCATGTCTCCCAGGGCTGTTCCTCTTCAGGAAGCCTGCCCGGGAGAGGTGCCTGATACGAAAAGCCTCGCGGTGGAGGTGCGGGGAGGGAAGCCACAGCCAGGCCCATACTCTGGAATGAAGGAATTCCCTCGTATTGGATGCCTGAGACACAACCGAGACAGGAAGGAGCAGTCAGAAAGCAAAGCGAGCCCTCCCAGGCTGCCTCCCACGGTGCCTTAGAAAGGCCTGAGCTATTTTCTCCTCCTGTCTCCCTTCTCCACTTTTAGCCCTGGAGGTTTTTCTTCCATGTTGGGCCCAAACCGGAAAGGCATATGGAAGGTGAGACCCCAGCTGCGGTGCTGGGGCAGGACCTCACCTGGATGTCTTTTATCATGATGCTGTAAGCCAGGCCGTGAGACTCCAGAAAAGCTTTGACATCTTTCAGTTCAGAGAAAGGAACTCTCATGTCCACAGGGAGGCTGGGCCTGGCTGGGCCACGCCAGAAGTCCAACTTGTTCACAAAGGAAAGAAAAATAGGCACATTGATCGCATCTCTTTACATACAACCCTGTAGGCGTCCTGGAGAGCCAGGCAATCTTCTCTTCTATGGATAAAAGGTCCCAGCTCCATAATGAAAACCCTAAGGCCAAGGAGAAAGACTAGCACAAAAAAATATCTCCAAGACCGAGTTCTGTTTCTAATTTCAAGCACCTTCATCTCCCAGCCTCACTTATACACGGCAACTTTGCCCAGATCCAAAAGCCCAAAACAGTTGCTAAAGGTGAGACAGCTCGACCTCTGGGACGTGAACGTGGACAAGAACCCTGGTCAGCACAGAGAGAGACGTCACTGCCCCCAAACCGGGAGAAGCAGGAAAGGCCTAGCCTGGATCCCCAGATCATCCGAATGCCCATCTATTTTTCAATTTATAAAGTGGACGGAATTATTATAAGGTGTTACAAGTTCTGGTTGACAGGGGCACTCATACAAATAGGAACAAGAACTTTGGGCCACATCCAGATATACCTGGTTGTTTCAGTGGCCCTCAAACAAAACCCTTCTATTATAATAGTCGAAGAAGATGTTTTCCATTGTGGAATACTCGCAGAGGACAAATGCTCTTGGAAACAAATGCTCAGGCTGACAGGGACAAGCCCAAATAAAACACAGGTTTGCCAAGCTCAGTCCTTTAATTGACAAACAGATGTGTCCAGTCTGCGAGCTGCTTGACATCACACCCAGAGACATGTGTACTTCCCGTGTGGCTTCGGGACGGTCCAGCTGTTTTCATAGTAGTCCCTGACAGGGTCAGCTCAGCATCCCCCCATCCAGGACCGAGGGGAAAGCCAACAAGAGCCACCCGACCTTCTGGGCAAGGGTTCCTAATCCTTCTTGAAAAGGAGCCACGGTTGATTTTTCCACAATATTGTGATCTTTGGCAGAGCCATCAGAGGGCAGGTTTAGGGTGGGGGGAGCAGGATGGGGAGAGCCAAATACGCAAGCCACTGTGAGGGGAGGGAGAATGTGTCCCCAAGCCCTGAGGAGTCCTCACCTTCTGGGGCTTCAGGCCCTCCAGATCCCTGAGGAGTGAAATCTGCTTCTCATTTTTAGCCAGGACTCGAAGAACCTGGTCTCTGGAAAGACACAGGGAGGGGTGGAGGGAGCAGCTGAGAGGAATTCCTTGGAAGGCTGTGTTGCTCAGAGGAGGCAGCGTGGAGAAGAGGCCTGCCAAGGGGACCTGGCAGGAAGGCCGGGAGGCACCTTGTCACGGGAGGCGGAAAGGCCCCTGAACAGAAGGACTTGTAGCTCCGGGAAGCACTCGAGCCCTTCAGCCTGGGGCCAGTGATCTCTCAAAGCCCCAAGGACAGACCACCCAGGGGGCTGACTAAAACCTGTCAATGCTACTGATGAAGCCATTGCTGAGACAGGAAGGAAGAGGATGGGGAAGGAATATGCGAGATGAAGGAGAGTGTAAGAAAGAGAGGAACGAGGGAAGAAAGAAATAGATACGGGATCGCAGGGACCAACGGTGACCCCGAGTGATCTTCATGCAATGGTCCCAAGCCGCAGTGTGACCTCTGGGGTCCGATGCCTGAGATGGCGCTGGCTCCCTTCCTGACTGGCTCTGAGACTGTGGACGATAAACTTGCTCTCTAAGCTTTTGTCTCCTCTTCTCTACTCTGAAGATACTGCGGGGCATCTACCTCGCAGCACCTGGAGGAAGCTGAGAGATCACATCCATAGATGGCCGGCCGTATAGTACTGGTGTTTGTTGTTATCACACCCACCTATGGTAGGGTACGTAGTCTTTTAAGGGTTACTAACTTCTTTAAGAATCTGAAGAAAGCTATGAATCCTTCCCCCAGAGAAAAAGTACACACACGAAAAAATTTAATCTATGGTTTCAAGGGATTCTTAGAATCCTGAAAGCTTACGCACAGACCCAAATTAAGAACTGTGGGTTTGGGGAGAGATAATGACATAGCCGCATGTCCTGTCCTTGGGCGTGAGAGTGGGCGATTCTAGAGCCGGAAGTAGGTTCAGGATGAAACCCAAAGTCCTGACTCTCTGTGCCTCGATCAGGTCCCAGCAGCACAGCCACCTCCCCACTGGGACACGTGGGCTCCTAGCTCCCAACGGTCCTCCCTCCTTCTAAGCAGCAGCCACTCACCCTGTGAAATTCATTTGGCCCAAAGCTGCTGCCAGGATAAAACTGCAGACCAGGAGCGTCCGTCCATCCACAGGGGACAGCCCAGGGCCCACGCCTCCTCCAGGGAGGCCCTGCATGCTTCTTCCACCAGGCGAGCTTCAGGGACCTCCCTCACGCACAGGCATGGCCCAGGCCTCAGCACAGCGCAGCACCTAAAGGCCGGCAGGCCCGGCCTGAGAATGGGCACGTTAGGCTCTGTCTGGGGAGACCAGGCGTGTGACTCCCACATGCTGGGCCTTGGGAGAGCCAGGGCCGCCCCTCCTCACGTTTAGGCAAATCCTCTCCTGGGAAGGGGAGAGGGAAGAGGGAGAGAGGAAGACGAGGCCCTTAGCTTTCCTTCCTCCCTGGAGGACTGCGGGGCCAGCTTCCTGTGAACAGCAAATCCTCCATCTCCGGAGAGAGAGGAGAGCAGCTGGAGTCCCGAGGAAACCACTCCGTTCCTCCCTCCTCATTTAATTCTTTCCTTTTGCTCTCCTTCTCCCTCCCCATCCACTCACACTTTCCCCAGGGGTGTGGACGCCATCAAAAGAATTTAGGGTTTAGAGACAGAGAACCAGGTGCTCACTTCCCCTCTAAAAGATCTGGAGCAATTAACCTAATCTCTCCCAGTCTCGGTTTACTCATTAGTCAAATGGGGTTAATAACGCCTCCCCTCCCTACCTCACAGTTTTGGTTTTTTTTTGGGGGGGGGGTTGGGAGGGCGGGTGGTATTAGATGAGACAACTTGGGTGAACTGGCTTGGCAAAGCCTGCAAAATATAATATACTATTATCTCAAAGGCATTAACTCTTAGGCACAGCTGCATCTTAGGTCAGCATCTAAACTGCAGTGGGGAGAAGGGGAAGAGAAAAGAACGGAGAAGGGAACAAAGGAAATAGATATATACGGTATGAGGAGGAATTCAGTGAAAATCCCCCTTTCTGTCTTCAGGTGGTCACCATAATGCTGGAATAAGCAGTGTGTTTTCTGCCGGACGGGAAGGTCCCCGCAGTCGTTATTATAGTTTTCGACAGACAGCGGAGTCAGTTTCTCGGTCCTGCTAAAGCCCCGCACAGCCCCCTTTCTGGTCTGGGAATAGTAAGAATAAAGCAGAGGCCAGCACACAAAGCAGTCATATTAGAAGGAGAGACTGAAAGATGATGCCTGAATAGTAAATGATGAATCTAACAGAAAATCCACAGGAGGTGGAGGAAAGGCAGAGGCTCAATCCAACAAAGTTGTTCAGCAGAGGATGTCAACAAAAGGCCACTTAACTGTCACCGGGGCGATTCTCAGAAGCCCCCCTCCCTATCCGTACCTTCCCAGAATGGCCAATTAACTGGCCATGTGTGCGGAGAGGGGAGCTCTTTTATTGACAGAATGCCCTGCTCCCACACCCCGCCGGACCTACTCCATTATTTCGCGGTTCAGCTGTTCAGACATGCCAAACTCTCCTAGAACTCTGGCTTTGGGAACTCTCAGACAGAAACATTTAGCAAAGGCTTTAAAGACCTAGAAAAGAAAGCAATCGCGCTTTCCACCCAAGTAACGTCCAGCGTTAGTAGAAAGAGGAACAAAAGAATGTATTAGTAAACAATAGCTCCAGGATCTAAAAGAAAAAAAAGTGGGAATGGCGCTAGTCACCAAAAGTACCCAGCGTCTTCGTGTTCAAAAGCATCATTTTAAGTCACTAATAATAAGACAACTATCCCTGTGCTTGGTTTCGGGGTGGGGGGAGAGAGAGAGAGAAAGACTAAGAGCAAGAGCGAAGGAGAAAGAGAGAAGAGCAATTAAGAATTCTCGAGAATTCTACGGCAGCGCTTCCAAGAGAACCTTGTGTGATAATGGAAATGTTCCATGTCTGCCCTGTCCGGTAGCCATTTGAAAGGCGGCTCCTGCGACTGAGGAATTGAATTGTTCATCTTAGTTAATTTTAGTTAATTTTAATAGCCACAGGTGGCTCGTGGCTACCACAATCACAGGGTAGTTCTCTGGGAATTCACCAGCCCTGAAGCACTGCCTCGAATGGCTGGGTTTGGCGCAGAGATACACAGCTGTGCTTGATCTAACACCTGATATGGGCTTCTCCCTTGAAATTCATTACTCGTCTAAATCATTTATTCGGTAAATGTCTACAGAATACCTACTATGTGTTAGGCACTTGCTAAGGCCTGAGAATAAAATAGTGATATAGAACTGACCCTTAGGTTTCCGTTGGGGTAAGGAGACAATTTAAAAAGCACATAAACAAATGTAAAAGTACAGCTGGCGTGTGGATCACAAGGGGAAGATTCAACATGCCATGAAGATAGGTGACATGGACTCCACATAAATTGAAGAGACAGGGAAAGTTTCCCCAAAGAAGTTTCATTGGAGAACTTTTATCTCCTACGTACGGGCGGGCGGATTAGATACCTAAACAATTCTGCTCGAATGAAACAACTGACATACTGGATAAAATATTTTTAATAACAATTTAAAAAGTATATAAACAAATGTAAAAATATAGCTGGTATATGTATCACAAGGGGACCTTTATCTGTGAAAATCCTTGAGGTCTGGATTGGAGTTGAGTTCCTCCAGAGAGGGTTCGCATTTACTTTTGTGGGTCGCCGAGAGCGGGGGATGGCCGGGGGGCGGGGGGCACTACCAACCTGAGACCACTCTAAATTAAATTATTTGCTTGAGCTTCTTGGACTGCATGGTTAGCATAAATTTAGACCACAAACTCATGTGTGGGCTTACTTGTGGTTATGAATTCTCAGAGGAAATTTTCCCCCCAGATCACCTAACACTGAGATTTTAAATCCTGGACAATAATAGCATATTATTTGCAAGTGGGTAATCAGAGTTAGTGTTTTAAGGTTCTGAGGTTGTTGGGAGGAAAATCAAAGTATTGATCATTTTCTAGACTTTGGTAAGTATACAATACTCAGATTACTACAATAACAACTAAAAGACTAGGCATAGAGCATATAACTTCTAAACAGATAGAAAGGGTAAGGAATAGAATGAGAAAAGGAGGAAGGGGAATAAAGCAAAAGAAAATAAGTAAGAAAAGATTTTAAAAAGTAATTTTTTATACTAGGACAAGTAGAAAGGACATTAAAAAAAAGAAACGCATTGTACTAAATGTAAATAAGTTTAACTCTCCTATGAAAGACAAAAATTATCAGAGTAGATTTTTTAAAAACCTAGCTATATGTATTCATAAGAGATACACTTAAAGCATAAGAACAAAGAAAAACTAAAAGTCAAAGATAGAAAGAAGATATTTGAGGTAAATGCTAACCAAAAGAAAGCGTCTATAGGTTTATTAATAATATGAGATAAAATAAACTTTAAGGCAAAAAGACTTATCAGAAATAAGGTCACTACATAATACTACTTTCAATTTCCCAAGAATATTTAACATATAAAAATATTTTAGAATAATTCCAACAAATAATGTGCATTCCTTCCTGGAGACAATTATAAAATTTCATTGAAAAATGCTAATGTTCTAAACAAATCTAAAGATATACTGTATTGTTGAATAAGAAAATGCAATGCCATAAAATTATTATTCCTTCTCCCTAAATAGATCTAGGGATTCAATGTAATTTCAAGCAAAAACCCAGTGTTCCACAAAACTTTGTAAGCTGATAAAAACCTAAACACAAACACAAAGATTCTAAGAGCCAAGACAATCCCAAAAAACAAAGTGGGAGAATTTCTATACCAAACATTATGGCATAATTATAAAGCTATAGTAACTGAGATCGTAGAGCATTGGACCAGAACAAAACAGCACAGAAACAAACCCAAGCAGACTTCATGTGCAGACTTGACACAGCAGATCATTGTGGAACAGAAAGACAATTCAATAAATGTTGCTGGGACAACTGTAGATCTATATGGGAAAAATGGAATTAAATTCCTATCATACCACATACCAAAATCAATTCCAGGTAGATTAAAATATTTAAATGTAAAAGGCAAAAAACAACTATAACACACTTAGAGACAATATAAAGAACAGTTTTATAACATTGGGCTAGGTCATCATTTTTCTAAATAAGACATGAAAGGAAAAAAGAACACATAAAGTTTCTCATAAAGGGAAAGATGGATAAAATCAACTGCATTAAAATTAAGAACTTCTGTTCTTAAGACGCTTGACAGAGAGAAGAAAGCAGACCTCAAACTGAGGGGACATATTTACAACACATAAAACTGGTCAACAATTAATATCCAAGACATATAAAAAACATCTGTGAATTAATTTTTCTTAATGGGCAAAAACATGAAAAGCCATTTCACAAAAGAAGACTCACAAATGATCTATAAACATGTGAAAATTAATGTTTAGTAATCAAGGGAAAGCAAATTAAAACTGCAATGAAATTATCATAACACACCACCAAATTGGCAAAAGTTAAAAAGTCAGTCTATATCCAGCGTTGGCAAGGTTGGGGTTGGGGGCAATTTAAAGCTGGTGGAGCTTTAAATTGGCAAAATCAGTTTGGGAAACAGTTGTTATCCAGTAACGTTAAAAACCCTGTGCCTTGACATTTCCACTCTCAGCTACGTGGCCTGGAGAAATTCTTGTGCATGTGCACCAAGGTACATGAACAAGACTGGATAAACGGAGATGGAGTTGTGCTCGTATGAAATACACCCGAATAGAAAAAAAGAATCTACTACAGCTACCTGCATCCCCTAGAAGAAACCTCAAAACCGTAATGTCGAGTGAAAAAAAAAATCAGAACATGCATTGTATGTTTCCATTTATAAATGTTCACAGACAGGTAAGACTAAACAATACATTCGTGTACGCACATGATAAATATGAGGGTAAGGAAGGAAATGATTCTCAAGAATTAGTGATTTCATCTGGGGAAGGAAAGGACGTGCAGTTGAAAGGCTCGGAGCAGGCTCCTGAGATTGTGTTAAGTTCATGTTCTTAAGCTGAATAGTGGGTAAAGAGTGTTAATTTTATTTTTTAACAGGCTATGGAAGTATTATACAGCCTCTTATATATATGATATTTTACAATAAAACATATTTTAAAGGAAATATGGGAAAGCTCAATTCGCATTTTTCGTAGTAAAAAATCAATAGAAAAGGCGTAAAACTGAAAAATCAAGAAGTAGCAATAGAAGCACCTTATCTAAGTTTATAGATGTGAATATCGGGGCTGAAAGACCTCAGTGTGGTTATTGCCGGAGAGCAAGATGTGGGACGGAGGAAAGGGGAGCAGGACTGGTACTTTTCATAAAAAGCCTTGTAGAAATACATGACTCTTTAAACCATTTATTTAACCGTACAACCGATGAAAATGAAAATGAAATTTAAAAAGTGGCATTTGATACCTGGAGTAGTCGGATGCACAGAGACAGAAAGTAGGCTGATGGCGGAAGGGACGGGTGGGGGCTTCGTGTTTGTTTCATGGAGACAGAGTTTCGGCTGGGGAAAATGAAAAAGTTCTGGAGCGGAATGGTGCGGATGGTTGTGAACGTAATGTTAATTACGACGTGAATGTAATTAACATCACTAAACTGCACACTTAAAATAATTAAAGTGGTAACATTTATGTCACGTTAAGTTTACCACACACACACACAAATTAAAGCTCAAAAAAAGGAGAGTGACATTTGAGCTGAGTTAGGTAAAGTATGAAGGAGTTAATTAGCTGAAGCAGGGTGAGAAGGTTACAGGAAATCTGATTCTTGCCCTGAATCCCTTCTTTATTAAAGGTATTAATTCCCACTGCTGGTTGGAAACCACCCCGAGGATCTCCAGAGATTGCATGAGGTGTTCCAATATTTGCAAATAAAACTCCCAAACTAAATTATGTTTGATTTCCAAAGGTCCCCTTTGGGTGCTTAATGGAAATAAATATATCAAAATGTAATCTTAAAAAACAGAATAACAGGAGTGTTCTCATTCACGTTACAAAAGGATTCTTTGATTAACAAGAGGATTTACCGCTTTCTTAACACAGCCAAGTTCCCGGGTACACTCAAAATGTGATTTAATTAACGAAAAACAGGCTTATCCCACCTCCCAGAAATATGCCAAACAGGTTCTTTCAAAGGAAATTGAGTACTAAAAATCCAAGAAAACAGCGACCCACAAAAAGGTGAGTTAATGATGCTCTAGATTAGAGTTTCTAAATTCACTTCATTGTTCAAAATTATCATTCAGAAGCTCCAAGCCCCCACCCTCTACTCCGGAAGCCATGCTAACCACATCTCACCTAATCACGCCTGGTGCCTCCCTCTACCATCACACATCATATAGATTCTAAGTCTTTACAAGCATCGGTCCAACGTGAAACAAACTCCTCGTGGGCTGGGCTGTGTCATCTTCATCTCTGTGACCCCAGAAACATTGCGTACAGCCCAGGCCACTGCCCGGAGCTACTTATTGATTGATTCACTCATTCAAATGGCTGCCTAAACCCTTGCTTACGAGGCCTTCGCCCTTGCCTTTTCCACCAGCTCTGCATCCATCAGCTTAGACCTCCTAAATCTTTGCTCTGTCCCGCTCCCCATTTTTAGTTACTAGACCCCATTCTCACCACCCACAGCCAGAGACCTCATCTGGTGCCATCCTTAAGTACAGTCCTCTAACACAAGGGTCTTGCCTTCCTCTCCACTCCCCAGGAGAAAGACTGGGGGCCTGGCAGTTGATGACAGGCTCTTAGGTCACCCTCTGCCACATGCTTGCCTCCATGTGGGCACTAGCTGACCTCCTCCCAACTGTAGTACACTCACCTCTTTCCCCAATGGTCCAGCCACCTACCAAGGGAACCCCCCAGCTCCAGCCCTAGTCTCTGAGGAGAGCAGGGTTTGCCCAGTGACATGACACAGCTCTCACCACCCTGTGGCAAAGGGTCTGGCCACCCAGGACCACCCAGCTAATGACCATGAAGTGCCCAAGATCACAGTCCAAGCCCGTACTGTTGGTGAGGCCAAGGGTTGGCAGACACCAGCCAAGAGGCCAGTTCACAGTCTTTGGAGAATGGGTGACTACATGTCAAGGGGTATAGTTGCAGCCAGGGCCAGTCCCTTGAACTGGAGAGCCACCTGTATAGCCCTGTAAGAAGCCTATGAAGTCCCAACTGCATGGAGAAAAGGCAAAGGTGACCCGGACACTTTCCCCGTCCTAGGACCAGCAAACTCTTTTTGGAAAGAGCCAAATAGCACATAGTTTAGGCTTTGGGGGCCACGAGCTAAGACAGTAAGTGTTCTCACTGAATATTCTTTCTTACATTTAAAAATATAAAAACCATTCCTACCTTTCAGGTTGTACAAAAATAGGTGGGGACTAGATTTGCAGGCTGTAGTTTCCCTAGCCCTGGTCTAGTTGAAGAGTCAGACATTCATTCATGAGACTATTAGAAACTATTGGAGAGCTCGAGGTAAATCAGAGACAAGGGTTAGAAGCATCCGGTGATCTCCAGAGTGAGGCATTCACTCCTATTGGGGATGAAGGAAAAAAATTATTAATACTTCTGTACATTTTGATCTCATCCTTTTTTATTTCCATTTTTATTTGTGTTTTATAAAATACATAAAATGAGTACAGTGATATTTATACAGAATTTATAAATACATAATTACATATGTCGGATGTGACATGCTAATTTTTTTTTTTTTTTTTTGATTATGAGGGTAAAGTATGAGAAAACTTTGAAGACTACTGGCATGATGATCTAGCACCAGCTGATTTTGAAATGCCTTACACTATCGTGCCTTTGTTTCTATAAGTACCTCTTCTCTTACCTAGCGATGGGTGGCACAATCTGATTTTTTTAATTAAAATTTATTTAAATCAATGTTGACAGATACTAGAGAATTTCACCATCTTTGAAATAAATGTATCATGAAAAAAAAACAAAAACAAAAAAAAAGCTACTTCTCCCTGCTGTGAGCAAGATTCTGCCTTTGGAACCTGATGTCTGGTCGGGATTTTGATACTTTGCTGCTTATTTTTGTCACATAGAGTCAGAATCATCTTCCCCCATGGAAGGCCTGTGGGATCAAGAATTTTAAGACTATATACTGCTGGATCCATGCTTCCTTCAGGCTCTCCTGACTTCCACCAATTATATAGTGACACTCCCTATAAAGGCTGAACTCAGTCCCTTGTACCACAGCAGGCTTTTGTGTAACAGCGGAAGTTGGGGGAGGGGGCCGGTGTGGCCTGTCAGTTTAGCTCCTCACATTGCTTGATTTCATTTAAACAGCAGTGTTTGTGCATTTTGCCCACATTTTGTAAAAATTAGTGGAAAATGGAAGACTGACATTATTAGTGCCCATGATTAAGCAGTGATTAAACAACTGAGCTAAAGATGGAAATAAACATTCTGGAAGCAAATAGTTAGCCTCACTCGGACATTCATTGGATTAACCTAGGTAGCTAGGTTTTGATTTGGGCTGGAAAAGAATAAAAATATAATGGATGTTATCAAGAACTCTGAAAAGTGAAAGATTTTACTCTGCCGTCAAGTTAACAAGTTAGTTTGCCACCCTTTCATGGATGCTGGCAGAAGACACAAAAATCCTGGGTCTCACACAAAGGGCTTCATTGCTCATGGCAATGTCAGCATTTGCGCCAGTCCCCTGAGCCCCACTGTCCACAAAGAAGGCCAGGTGATGCCTGCACAGGTTGAATTACAGGAGAGGAATCCTGAGTGTAAGGAACCTGAAACCTTTAACGATTTTCATTTTTTTTTCAATTCGTTAAGGTTTTTTTTTATGGCCCGGAATGTGGTCTAGCTGAGTGAAAGTTCCACGAACGCTTGAGAAGAACGCATATTCTGCTGTCGCTGGATAGAGCGTTCCCTAAATGTCAACTAGATCAAGGTGATTGATGACACCGTTCAGGCCAACTGTATCCTTACCGAGTTTCTGCCCGCTGGATCTATAAATTACTGAAAAAAGAGTGTGAAAGTCTCCAACCAGATAGTGGATTTCTCTATTTCTCCTTGCAATTCTATCCGTTTTTGCCTCGTGTATGGTGACGCTCTGTTGCTAAGTGCATACATGTTAAGAATTGTTATATCTTCTTGGAGAATTAAATCCCTCATTGTTATATAATGCCCCTCTTTATCCCTGATAATGTTATTTTTTCTGAAGTCTGCTTTCTCTGAAATTAAGATAGCTACTACAATTTTCTTTTGATTGGAGTTAGCATAGAAGAGCCCTCTCTATCTCTTCATTGTGACATATCCGAACTTTTATAATTCAAGTGGGTTTCTTATAGACAACTTAATAGTTGGGCCTTGTTTCTTTATCCAGTCTGACCACCTCTGTCTGTTAGTTGGTGACTTAGACCATTCACATTTAAATTTATTACCGATATAGTTGGAGCGCCATCCATTGTGTTTGTAACTGTCTTCTCTTTATTATACTTGTTCTGTTGTTCCTCTTCTTTTCCTGCCTTCTCTGCTTTTAATTGAGCATTTCGTACAATTCCATTTTATCTTCTCTCGGTTTGAATATGATGATTATTTTTATTATATGGGACAGTAAACAAATATACACTTTGCTCCAGAGAGAAACATTATCTCTGTCCTCCAAGGGTATTTGTTGTTTTAACATCCTTGAAAAGATAACCTGAAATAATGTGGTTGTGTAGAATTGTAAGAGATTCATGGAGAACTGTCTCCCAACTGATGTATAAAACGTCGGGCAAATGGCACTGGAAATTGGGTTTAAAACAGTGGTCCTCAGCCTTGGCTGTCCATTAGCATCACCTGAGCAGATCTTTACAAAACCAATGCCCAGAGATTCTGTTTCAATGAATCTGGGATGGAACCCAAGCATCAATAGTTTGCAAAAGCCCCCAGGTGATTCTAATGTATAGCCAGGGTGGAGAAGCTGTCTAAAAGATAATGAAGTGAGGTGTAATTAGTAATATATGTATTTTAGCTCAGCACGTCCCAAACTTTGCTGAGCATGTGAATTACCTAGAAATCTTTTTCAATGCATATTCTGCTTTAGTTGGTCTGGAGTGAGGCTGGAGATTCTGTTTCTGACAAGCCCCTGGGTACAGCCTGATGTCGTCATCCAACTTTGAGTAGAAAGATTTTGGCTCACCGGGAATACACTCCACCGCTAGACATCATACTTTAGGCTTCATAAACATACATGTTCAAGAATTTATCATGGATGAAAGGAGAAAGCAGCCTGACTCTGGAAGCTGGGTCTTGCAATAAGACTGAAGCTCATCCTTTCCTGGGACCCTAAGTGTTGAGATCATGAGAAATCCGAGAGATACTTCAGGGTGTTGAAAAACAGAGATTTAGTACCCAGGGCCATTAAGTCCTATGCAACAACTTTATTCTGAGTCTTACATGGCTCAAGTAGCAGTTGAGCAGTTGATGATGGTAGCACTTGGGGAAGGGTCCACAAATATGAATCCAAGTGTCAAAGAAAAAAAAGGTAAAATCCTGATTTTGCTGGAGCAGAAGCTCTATTGGGTTTGAGCATCTCAGGAAAACATCTATCAACTTATTATTTCTCCTTCTATTGAGAATAAGGGAAATCATCTCTGGACCACCTTCTCCCAATCACTTGGCTTCATTCCAAAAGGTCATGAGACTGTTGGCCTCCAAGACCGCAGAGCTGGCACCTGTAGCCTCCCATCACCCTGTAGCTCTGGCAGGAGTGGAAAGAGAACACCCTTTTCCAGGGCCAGTTCTATTCACTGCCAAGTCTTCCCCAGCCCAGCAATTTGTCCACTTTCCAGCTTGAACAAATATCTTTCTGGCTACATGATTTCTGTATTTGTTTTCCAGAGTAACCGGAAGGTTCCTAGACCTCTTGCCAGGCACCAGGAAGCCTGAAGGACACAGAGAAACATGCCTCTTAAATATTGATCCTATTGATGGCCCTGGAGCAGCAGGAAGAGAGGGAGGGAGGAAAATCTGATGCCTTCTTCTTTGACATGCCTCCTTAACAAGTTCATATCTGTCCACCACCAGCTGCCTCTGGAAGCGTTTTAGAAATACCATTTCACAATGATGAGGTAGGTCATAGTGCCTTTCCCGCCGTGCCTGGCCTCTCTGAACTTTCTAATACTGATTTGCTGAAATTGGAGAGAAGGTCTTTGCTTTCCATGACCTCTGTGTTTCTCACGTCCATCAGGAAACAACAATGCCAGGGCAAAGGACTCAGAACTGAGGAAGGAGACCGTCTCAGCCAGTGGAAAGAAGACACTGGGCTTCTTTTGGATCAGACATCGCCACAGCAACTCATTCAATGCCTGCATGATGCACTATTATGTGCTTACGTGTTGGGGATCCAAAATAAATAAAACTTTGGCCCTGCCCTTGAGTGAATTACAAGCCCCGAATCTGGCTTACTAGTTTTCTAAGGTTAGGCCCAGGTGTTTAAATACTCAAACAGAGCACATCTGTTTGCTTGTTGAGAGAAGTGGACGTTTTGTCATCTAAAGATTCGAGGGGCTAATAGTTAAAGATGGGAGTTGGTGGTTTTATGGGTTGTCTAATCCCTATGAAGGGCATAAAGTCCGTAAAGGGTAGAAGCAGTGTCTTTGGTCTATTTGGGATGTTTCACAATAATTAAAACATTATCTCAAATTATCCCTGGAAGCAAATCTCCCCATCTGAACAATGCCCCACTATTAATGGTCAGCATCGGCCAGCAGTGGCAGCCGGAAGGCGACCTGGCTCCTGTTTTCTCCCTAAATTCCCAAAACCAAAGCTCAAAGGTTTCAGGAGCCAGGAGGATACCGTGGAGATGAAACCAGAGGGGCTAGAGGAACTGTGTCCATTTCAAAGGCATTCAAATTAAAAATCAAAGTCAGCAAAACGGTGGCCTCTGGCCTTTTGCTCTAGCAGCAACAATCTGCAGAGCTGATCTTGAGAATGTGCTTCACCATTTCCATCTGTGTACGTTCGGGCATATTATTACCTCTCTTCGTTAAGACTTCGATTCCTCATCAGTTCGATAGGGCTAATAATACTCATCCTGTACATATCATCAGGTGATTGAGATAATTTAATTATCCAATATCTATAAAAGCATTTTAAACTATAAATCATTACAAAAATGCATGCAATTTAACTGATATCAAGTCTTCCTTATCTCTGAAGGTGTAATTTATACTCTGTCTCTCTTAGAATTCAGGGACATACATTCCAATCTACTTTCCAGAAATCCCTTGATGATACTTGTTGGAAAAAGTACTCTTTTCCTGCTGCCCTAACTTGTTGAGGGTACAGCTTATGCAACTGTTAACTTGCTGCCCTGCAGCAAATCAAATCAACAAATATTTACTAGCTGCTGAGCTTGGCCTTGTAGGAGCTACAGAAAATGATGAGATTCACTTTCTGCGTTAAAGGAGCAAATTGCCCAGCTGCAGCACGGTACCCATATATTCTAGAAGAGGAAAAAACTGCCTGTGTTCTCTGGATGCCCCCAATACACCTGGAGCCTTACTTCAAATACAAGAAACAGCTGGTGTTCATGATTTAAGGCTTAATACAAATAGAGAGAATTTCTTTTACAAGCTGTCTGGTTTGGCAAAATTCCAGAATTCATCAAACAGAAAGATAAGGAGGATGATGATAAAAAAGATTCTTCATAGTTGGCCTTCATATAGTGACATAAAAGAAGTGTGATCTACATAGGACATTCCAGAGCCGGAACATACCCTCAACTTCGCACAAAAATAGAGCAGGGCCTTCCCAGCACCTGTAAATATCAAAGGCGACCCCACATACCTGACTCGGCTGTGCTTGGAAGCCGAACCTGTGAAGGTTTCAGGCAGGCAATGATTCTTTGTGTTACCAAAAAATCATTGGATGATTCTTTGATTCATTGGATGATGAGGCATGGTCTTTAGAAGATAACGTGGGAGGGCTCCCAGAGAAAGAACCTCAATATTCCCAAACCCAAATACTAAAAACGACTTAACATCCAACTAGTGATTTTCTGTGAACTATTAAGATCTTTGTCATTAAGTCTCATGAAAAGTCTAAAGAAGCCTTCCAGTTAGGGAAAATGCCACAGATCTGCTCCGTAAATGTCTTTTCACCACTTGGTGAGAATAATAATTCCAGCTAACACATACTGTTATTTTTTTTTTTTTACTGCCAGGTATGGAGCTGAGCACAATAGCTTGTTGAATTCTCTTAAGAAGCCACTGTAAATAATATCATTATTCTCATCTTAAAGATGAGGAAACCAGGGCTCCCAGAGGTTCCATCACGGCCCAAGGTCATATGGATAAGTGAAGGAGTTGGGTTATTCCACTTCTCTCCGTCTGTAACCCAGAAGACAGAAGTGGATGGGGTCTGCCTTTCAGTAGGCTAGCAGTTCGATGAATGGTTTCAGTTTTAAGTAGGCAGCACTCTCATCCATAGCCATGGACTGTATCCTTCACTCTGTGAGCTACTTCACAAAGATCTTTTGGTCCCCAACAGGACTGGGTGTAAGGCCTGGAGATGGCTCAGAAACCCCCTCTTCAATACTGAAAAAAAAAAAAAAAAAAAGAACTCAAATACTTTTTTCCATTAACAGCGCTCACTGGTGTCTTTAATAGTGGAAAATTCCGTGGAGACTGATTTCGTACAAAAGCCTTTTGAACTTTAATGTGTTTCAGAAATTTAAGTCATGTCCATGCATGTTTATGGCTCAGGTTTTCTCTTTTTCAGTGGGGTCTTCACTTAGAAAACAGAACATATTAATTATTTGTCTTGGGCAAGAAACAAACATATTGCTCTTGAAATTTTCCACCCGTAAAATGTGGATAACATCTAGCCTACCTTTTTCACGTGGTTTGGGGGAATATAAAAAGAATACAAAGAAGAAAGTTATAAACAACTGTATAATGCAAACCCAAATGCCATCTTTTCTAACTTTCCCAATCTAGAGGTCCCCATTCTCCCTACAGCTGCCAGTGTGTCTTTCATTTAAAGCGGTTCTCATTACCTAAATTAAATTTTTAAATTTAATTATTTACTTGAGAATTTCCTGTATCTCCAACTACAATGAAATTCCATGCAAAAATGGATTCTCTCTCTCTTTTTTTTTTTTTTTGGCCACTGCATTGCCAAGCATCTAAATCTGTCCCTGGCAGACTAGACGATTACTGCAGGTTGAATAGTAACACCTTTTTGTGTTAAAATCTGTATCTTTATACACATTTTTAAAATTGGAATTCAAGTCAATAGAAACAGATTAATCACAATCCTTGATTAATGGCACGCTCATCCAACGCCATCCATGCATGGCCCTCTTCTATTATTTATTTAGCTATTTAATTAGTTTTTTTTTTTTTATCATGTAATAAATACCTGAGAAAACAGAACCTGAAACAAAATCTAGGGTCCTTCATCTAACCATAGGGCCGACCCCTTCTAGTCCTTATTTGAGATCACCGTCGTTCCGAATCCCAGGTTCTTCGTTTCTTATTGTCTCAAATCCATTTCCCTAGAAGCGGAGCCTGAGATGATGGGAGTCTTGTGTAGGTCATTTATTAAAGAAAGGGAGTTCAGAAGAAGGGAAGCAAGGCGGGGCAGGGGAAAAGTGAGGCAAAGGTATAGAATCAGTTGGAGGCTAGATTCAGAGCTCTGGGGAACGCACTGCACTACAGCGTTGCCCTGCCTTGAGGCAACAGACTAACTCCTTGTACCCCCGAGTCAGTCAGTCGCTGGCTGACATTGGAGAGGTGATATAGGGAAAGCAGGTGCCCGGCCTCCTGGGCGAGGCACCCCCATTTACCTAAGGGCAATTCTCTGGAGAAAAAGGAGCCTTGAGCTGTTAGCAGCCGATACCCATAGCAGCGTGGGATCAGTGCCCTGGACCAGGAAAAGGGGGGTCTGGCATTTCTTCTACATCTTGCTTCCTTTTTTGTACAGTTTGATCAAAATTTGTATGTATTCCTTGAAAGTATGTATATATTTTTTTTCGGTTATTTGGAACTTTCTAGAAAAGAAATCATGCAAATTTTGTTTTGACTGTTGTATAGTATTTCAGTATATGAAAATACCATAGTTCATTGACCCATTCTCTCACTGGTGGACTTTTGAGTCATTTTCAGGTTTTTGCTATTATGAACAGTGTTGCTATGAACATTCTCATGTATCTTGTTGTATATGTGCAAGAATTTGGGAGATTTATGCCTGGGGTGGAGTAGCTGGATACTAAGGTAAGGACTTTAAAAGATAATGACGAACCGTTTTCCAAAGTGGTTTTACTAACTCACATGCTCACCAGTAATGTATGTGAGAGCTCTATCATCCTCATCCTCTCCAACTTTTTTGATTTTTGTAAATCGAAGGAGTATAAAATGGCATCTCACTGCAGTCTTGATTCGTATGTCCTTCGTCACTAATCATCTCCTCATATGTTTATCAGACATACCTGTTTCTTCTTATGTGACATGCTTGCTCTTATCTTTTGTCCATTTTTCTACTGGGTTATTTTTTTATTATTATTGATCTGTAGGACTTTTTTATACGTGCTTTGTCTGTTGTGTATATTTTGAATATTGTGACTATCTTCTCCTAATTTGTAACTTTTCTCACTTTCTTTATGGTGTCTTTTAATGAACAGAGGTTCTTAATTTTATTATTTTCACAGGTATTCTTTTTATGTCTTTTTATATCTTAAGAAATTTTTCCCTTAGAGAATTTAAAGGACAATCTCAGTCTTGAGGAGGAGAGTGAGGCACAAATGAAGCCAGGTTACAGGTGTCACAGGGCAAACATTGTCGTGCCTACTGAGGGACTGTCTGGTCCCAGGCAGCCCTGACCAGGCAGCACGCACACCCAGCTGCCCCGCTGGCAGGTGTGTTTTGGTTATGGAATTGGATATGTCGTGCTATTAGAGCTGGATACCATTAAAAATTCTAATCATAGACTGTAATTAACTTTTCTTGCTCTGATGCCCCGCTCACTAAACAACCTTCTGATTATAATTTGGCTTCCCATGTATCTTGCCTACAGGGAGAGAATGTACTGTTCAGGCTGACGTGAGGATCCAATCCACTAAACAGTTACATGCCATGATGTAAATTAATAAATTCATATTCTGGTTTTATCATCTGCCTCATCTGAGCTCTGTAAGCGTGAGTCAGCATCCCCGAGTCTAATCAACATGGACACTGAGAATATCAGGCTTCTGAGCTGAAAAACTAAGAACTAGACCCAGGACCAGAACAAAATCACCAAGGTAGCACTGCCCTGGAGGCCCCTTGGCCTCATGGAGAAGGTCTTCTTACATGTCATGCGATACGAACAGAAATTAAAATTAACTTTTAATGTTATAAAGCGCTGCATATTCAAAACCATGGCTTGGTTCTATTCAGGTGAAGGCAAAGAACAGGAGACAATCATAAGACTTGTATTGAATATTTATTGGCTTATGAGCACACACCAGATGCTGCACAAATCCTAGGCAGAAGGATAAGATTTACAGACATGTTTGAAATAAGAGAAAAAAAAGGGGAGTGCAGATGGTACGTGCTAAGGAAGGATGGAACAAGGGGAGCCTGACCGATAAATCCTTGTTCCACCTAAGTACTCACTGTCCAGGGTACAAAATGGAAGATGACAACTTAAATCTGCCCCCCAACAAAACCACAAACAAATAAATAAAAAAACGAAAAGCAAAAAAACAGGGGAGGGAAGCACAAAGTACACCAGAACACAAATGGGGATGTGCCAGGGCAGTGAGATGATCCGGGCCAGAGGAGTGATTTAGGACCGTTAGGGCGAGGGCAAGATCTTTGAAGTAAGTTCAAAAGGCAAAATGGAGGTGAGCCCGTTAGGACAGATGGGGATAATTTAGCAATCCTACTATTAGATCATCATTTCATCCAGGGTTTCTGGGTGAGCAGTACGAATAGTGACACAGATGCCCTTCTGAGATCCCAGTTACACTGAATAATAAAGGGAAGAACATGATCGGAACTGTAGTATCTGGGATTTTTTGGCGCGGTGATGACAAGTGATCCTCTACTTTGTATTCAGGCCAAAACCAAACAAAAACAAAAAGAGAAGGGGGGCGAGCTATTCTGATAACCCTGCAGAATTTGTTTTTCAAAGAAAAATACGTTCCAAAAGGAATGAGATAAGTTAAAGGAAGTTCCGCATCATCTTTGAGACCTATTGCATTATTTCCCACAACGCCTTCTTTAGGGTCCCCACCAGAGCAAGGGCACTAGCCTGGCTAGACTGGACGAGGCTAGAGAACCATCTCCGATATCGTTCTGTTCTAAAAACGAGGTACAGACATACGGCCCAGTAAGAGGTGATCCTAAATTTGGCCTGCCCAACCAGCCACGTGGCAGGAAAGGCATACAAGGGGCTTGGCGAAATAGCAGGACCAAAATATGGCAGGTGATAGAAGCGCCTCTCTCAGGAGCACCACCGGAATACCCGAACTTCAAGAAGCGGGGCTGGAGAGGGCCTGACCTGTGTTCTCCACGAAGCCAGAGGGATATGACTCAAACGTGAAGGAACAAGAGCTCCCTTTAAGAGTGGCTTCAGTGTGTCTACATACATGAGGATAGTGTAGACAGAACGGGGCTCCTCATCTAGTAAAGGTGGTCCTGCACGTGCTCCATGATAGTCTTCAGCCCCAGCCAGGTCTCCTCCGCAGTGGGGATGATCTGGTTGGATGGCAGGAGGAAGCCATAGTGCCCAGTATCTCTCAACTCAAAAGTGAACGCATACTTGATGCCATTATCATATGCCCAGTCGATGCTGCTCCCGCTAGCTTGATCTGCAAGTCAGAAGAGAAAACATCTTTGAAGCCTAGTTCCTTTCAGCATTAGCTGGGAAGGGGCCAGGGGTTCTGCCTGCCTGTGGTTCCTTAGGGATCCTGAGTTCTTTATGCAAGTCATCAGGCCTATGACACATAAACGCTGGCCTGCTCCGTACATCTCAGGCTGTCCTACACCATGAGGGTCTTCACTAGTCTCAGTGAAGAGATTTTAAATCCTCATTCCCACCCTGTGACTAACTCTCTCTGTAGTCCTCTGCAACCTACTTGAAACCAATCTCTGCAGAAACACAGTATGGTAGACAGACTCCAAGATAACCCCAATAATCCTTGTCCCCTAGTATTCATGTCCTTGTGGAGTGCCCCCCCTACGTTGAATAAGGCCTACTTGACATGTATAATTAACAAAAGACTACAGAAATGAAGGCGTGTGACTTCTAGGGCTAGGTCACAAATGATACTGTGGCTTCCACCTTGCTCTCTCTTGCATCACTCACTCTGGGCAAAGCCAGCTGTCACGTTATAAGGACAATCAAGCAGCCCTATAAAGACATCCACATGGTGAAGAGCTGAGGCCTCCTACCAACAGCCAGTACTCCCTCGCCAGGCATCCGAGGGAGCCACTGGGGACACAGACCCTCCAACCCAGTCAAGCAGTTAGGTGACTGCAAACTGGGAAGATACCTTGACTACAGCCTCCTGAGAGCTCCTGAGCCAGGGCCACCACTTAGTGACCCAGCTAAGCCACTCTTGAATTCCAGACCCACAGAAACCATTTAAGAAAATAAATGTTTATTGTTTTAAGCTGCTAAGTTTTAGGATAACTTGCTTTTTACATAGCAAGAGGTAATCGATACACAGAGAGAAAGCAGCATGGCCCTTGGAGTTTCCCTTTGCCAAAAGGCTGGGGAAAGGCAAGGGGCCTGTTTTTCTGCTTCTTCCCAAACTCTGCTAGAGTAGAGACTGGGTAAGAGTGCAAAGCGTAGATGATCCTGAACAATGCAATAATGATGTCAGTAGGAGCTATCATTATTGCTACCATGAGCCAGACATTATACTGGAAATTTTACATTTATGATTTCATTTACTCTGTCAAAACTCAATGAGGGTAGGTATTGTTGTCCTGCCATCTATATTTCCTTAGATAAACTGCACATCCGGGCTCAGAATGTGGAATTTATCAAAGGAAATATAGATGGAAAATGGCAAAGGTGGAATTTAAACCTAGGTCCACCTGATGACAAAATCCATATATTCTTCAACCGATTTCCAGTCCATTTGGTATATTACATGCCAGCTCAATGAAAATATGGGTCTTTCTGTTTTTTTCATTGTTCCTGAAGGTTATTTCTTATAATACTATTTGTGATTTTTTTCTAGAGATGCTGGTTCCAGTGAGATTACCTGCTTCTCAACTCCCTTACACTCTGAACTTTTCGTGTGGTTCTCATAGCCTTTCTCTACCTTGAGAAAATGTTAAATAAAAAACAGACAGTGGCACCATAGGTTTCCAGAGGTTATATATACAGCAAGCTCAAGTATTTCGGAACACATTTAAAATTCCGAAAGGAGGCAAGAAGGCTTCTGCGGAACAAAATGTTCAAGTTCATGAACTTCACTTTATTGGGTCCCTGCTCAAAGTCTATCTATTCTTTTTTTTTTTTTTAACACAAATAGGAACATATCATTTACACTATTCTGCACACTGTGTTTTTAAATTAACATTTGAAGGTTATTGCCTTCACATATAGATCCACCTCATTGACTGAGGGCTGCATAGTGTCTCACTGACGAATGAACCAAATGTGTTTTTATCCAGCACTCTACTGATGGACATTTAGATGTTTGCCAGTCTTTCGTGACTATAAAAAATGCTGTTGCAAACATTCGAATACTCACAATCTGATGAGCCAACCCAGCTCAAAGAACTTGTTCCCAAGCCCCCAGCAGCTCAAAATCAGTAAGAGGAAGGGGAAGGGTTGCTCACTACAGTCAGTTAGCCCGAAAGCAGTACAGTCTGACCAGAGGAAGGAGACATAAAACTCTAAAAAGCAGACACGAGAATTAACGAAGCAAAAAAGGCCAGTGCTGTTTAGCACAGAGATTAAATAGTTTAATATGGCACAGTGGGCCTTCAGGATGTAACAACTGACGTCCATCAGGCCACGCAGTCATAAAGACAGGAGCTTAAATCTCTTCTACGCACTCTGCTTTAAAAGACAGGAATGTGCAGAATCCATTTTAGAATAATTTTCATCTAAAATGGTCAACCTACAAAAAGGTCTGGCCCTTGAAGGGACAAGCATCAACTATTTATTCTAGATTCCATAACCCATGGAGCTGGAGTGTTATCATACAACAAATAATTACATTTTTGGAAAGCAAGGGAGGGTTGACAAAGCCTATAAAGAAAATTGAAGATGGGCTCTTGAAAGAGGTAGGAAAATATTATGTCTCCTGGACAACACTCAAAAGAGCCTTCCTCCTCTTCTGTTGGAGGAATCTGATAAGTTTGTCTTGATTTTGGCACAGCTTATGTTGAGGAGAAGAACGTGTTTGATGTGGGAGGAGAAGGCCGTTCTTTAAACTGGTGTTTGACAGCCAACAGATATATGAAAAGATGCTCAACTTCACTAGCTATTAGGGAAACGCAAATCAAAACCACAATGAGGTACCACCTCACACCTGTTAGAATGGCAATTGTCAACAAGACAAGTAATAACTAGTGCTGGAGAGGTTGTGGGGAAAAAGGAATCCTCATACTCTGCTGGTGGGAATGTAAACTGGTACAGAACCTATGGAAAATAGTATGGAGATTCCTCAAAAAATTAAGACTAGAATAGCATAATCCCTCTTCTGGCTATCTATGCAAAAAAACCTAAAAACATTTACTTGTAAAGATGTATGCACCCCTATGTTCTTTGCAGCATTAGTCATGGTGGCCAAGACATGGAAACAACTGAATTTCCTTTGATACATGATTGGATACAGATGTGGTATATATAGAGAGTGGAATATTACTCAGCCATAGATAAGATGAAATACTGCCTTTTGCAACAACACGGATAGATCTTGAGATGACTGTGCTAAGCAAAATAAGTGAGACAGAAAAAGTTGAGAGCCATATGATTTCCCTCAAATGTGGAATATAAAACTGAAAGCAACAAACGAAACAAACAAAAAAACTTATAGACACAGACAACAGCTTAGTGGTTACTGGAGGGAGGGGGAGGGGAGAGGCGGAAAAGGGTAAAGGGGGTCAAATATATGGTGACTTAAGGAGATTTGACTTTGGTGGTGAACACACAATGCAGTATACAGATAATGTATTATAGAATTGTATGCCGGAAACCTATACAATTTTATTAACCAATATCACCCCAATAAAATAGAAAAAAATTAAACTGGTGTTTGACCTAAAAGCCAGGATCCTGGTGACCCGCAGAGCTTTTGAGAGGACCTTCCCAGAGGACTTCTGCCAAGTCTCTTTAGCTCTTTTTGGTCGGGGACTCAGTTATGACTAATTAAGCAGAGGGTGAAGAAACTCTCCTGATGTGTTTGTTCTCTGAGGAATTCCCATTTAACAACACTAATAATAATAAACCATGAATAACTAATAGATTGTTGTTGCAATTAGTAACACAAACACCAACATCACGCTAACTGCTTCAGCATGGCAGCTGAATCAGAGCACGGAGGAGGAACCAGGAGGTGGGGTGGAGCATCTTCCCAGAAGAGGACGACTGAAGGGAGCAGCTAAATGAGACAGGCAGGATGGGAGTGTGAGTTGCAGTATAGTAGAGGGGAAAAATACAGTATCAGTAAGTCTGCAGGACCTCTGAGGGTAGATCAACTGTTGGAAAATTTTTTACAGAAGAGGCACTAGCTTAAAAGGCAGCAGAGCTGTGTGCCCCACGTTTGTATTTACATTTCCCATTTAGAGCTGAGGTCCTGGGGAATGATCATTTTCTTCAATTTTTAAATTTAAAGATCAGACTCACAGAATACAGGAACTGGAAAGGTCTCAGCAGGAACAGAGCGAATTGCTCAGATGAAATACTTCACCGAGAAACCAAAACAAAGGTATTTCCTCAAAATAAGGTGGAAGTTGTGAATGATGAGGCTCAAGACCATCTTCAGGTTTGGGGTCTTAGTAGAATTCTGTTTTGTTTTTGTTTTTTTTTCTTTTTTTGGCTTGATGCCAAACATTGCCCCGCCAGCCCCCTAACCCAGCTCCCAGCTCTAACGTGTTCATTTCCAACAGCAAGGGGAGGGAGTCTCGCCCACCCCACTACCACCACCTCAGTCTGCCAATCCAAAGGTGGGTTTTGAAAAGTGGAATGATGAGCTTTCTAACACATGATGTCGGAATCTTTAATGGAAGATAAGGAACACAGACTCTACCGATGCTGACAGGACTTAACGAACGCATCATGGACTCATGATAAATAGCATGACCATGGTGGTGATGTTGATGAAGGTGACTGCCTGCAACAGCTATTCCTGCACAGGTGTGACATACCTTTGGTCTGTTACTAACAACAAAAACAATCAGACTGAAGCGTAGTAACTTACAGCTCTTCTCCTGCTCCATTTCAAGTGCCCTCTCAAAGCCTTTTCTAAATAACGAATAAATACAGTGAGTACTTACAGACAGTGGTGAAGATAGAACCCACATGGTACTGAGTGCCCGACAGGGAAGCCAGAGCTTCGGCCGCACGTCTGGCCACCTCGTCCTGGGGTAGGGGGGAATTGGCAGAGTGAGAATGGGGCCTGCAGCTGACATTCCTCAGCCATTCTGCACTGCAATGGTTTGAGAGAGTCTCGGCCCCTACCCTGATTTTCTCTTCTGTCCTCTTCTTCTTTCCCATCCAACTGAAGCCGAGGCCTGACCACAAACTGAGGGGAACGGCATGGTTCCTCCAACTCCTCCTCCCACCACCCCCCAGCCCAGTTTTTACTTCCAGAGACCGGTGGAAGATGACGAATATGTGCTCTGAAAGCATGCGTGTCACACACTCAAACCGGAGGAGCTGCAGCCAAGCTCTCCGAAGATCCGGAGCGCTGCTCGCCAGCCCGCTAGGAATCTGGTAAAGGCACTACCATCTTCACCAACGCCAAGGGAAGGGGCATCACATTCGTGAACACAAGGGAAGGCCATGTGTGTTCAAGAGAGAAAACCTTCTAAGAGTTGGGCATTTCCAGAGTGGAGGTGGAGACTACCATATACAGAGGTGTCCTATGCAAAGTGTCTACCTGAGACCAGAGTCCCGTCCACACCTAGCCGTGAGCCCTGCATCTCTCAGGAGGTTTATGGGCTAGCTGTGGCCCTGGGAAGAGGGGCACGGTCAAGCCAACCAGCACATAGGGAGATGCTTGCTGTCACTCTACAGATGCCAGCCTAGCTCCAGTCAGTCCACTCTTAGTGCCTGCTCACAGGTGACACAGAGCACCCCTAAGCTGTGGCCTACACCCTACTTAAACACCACTTTAATTGGAGTGAGGCACACCTCCCCGTCGCCCAACACAATGTCACCCTCAGCTCTTGGCAAGCAGTGGGTCTGCCACACGTCTTGGTCAGAGAAATAAATGAGAAGGAAAGGCAGGGGTCAGGTGTAATTCTTGGAATGCACAGCAAACACAGAAATAAGGACACTGTCTTTTTCCTTTTCCCAACAGGCTGGATAGCACATCCCAAAGGTCAGGGAGAGAAGACTGGGCCCTTAATGAAACAAGCCTAGGTTCCTGGACTTTCCCTATAAAACTTTAGAACCAGCTTGGCAGCAGGCCTGGGGCCAGATGGGAGGCAGCCTGTCACTTACCAGTTCATCAGCATCCGAGGCCTTTTTGTTCGTATACCCATACGGATACATCAGCAGCTGTGAGTAGCTATGCAGGTCAATGAAGCATTTGAAATTCCCATGCTCTTGAATGAAATCTACCACCGATTTCACCTCCACTTCCGAATTGGCATGTGGTCCATGGTACACTTCAGAGCAAGGATTGTCACTGGCTCCCTTTGCTGTGGTGGGTGGCCCAAACAGAAAACATTAATCCATAGGCTAAGAAAACAGAAATGAAGAACCCTCAACCCAGAAGAGGGGCAGAAGGTAGTGGCAATGGGCATGCCACTACTAGATGCCCCTAAGAACCTGGTCCAGGTGTGTGTATTGAGGGGAGGGCGCAGAAGTGGAAAGTTGGGGTGTTGGATCTGCCACAACTGAAGAGGAAAACTGGCAGGACTCCTTCAAAAGGGTAGAGTTGACCTTGTATTGTATCACTAACAGTTGTCATAAATAATTAATATCATACTTGACAATGAGATGTAATTAATAAGTACTCTAGATAATTCATATGAATACCAATTAATAATGAAAATGACTCCATCTATTCTGGTGTCAACTCATTCTCTTGGTTCGAATCTTAATGGCCAAGCACTGCCAAAAATAATCTATTGTTGCGGCTAAAATCTCTTGATTATTTGACAGGTGTTTAGAAATATTGTCTTCAATATTACTTCACAGTATAGCTCCCTGAGGTGTCTGGTGTGTATGTGAAACCACCCCAGCTGTGGAATATCCGACCCAACTTTGATGTCCTCGGTCCCACATTTGTATCGGCTCCTTTCCCACAGTGACATTATTTTTACCCCAACGGCTAATGTGGTATTTCTATGCAAGTAAAAGAAGTACATTTAGAACAAAACATCAGTACAGCTGTGGAACAGTGAAAGAGAATTATTTGGATTGGAATTGCAAGGTAAGTTTAGATCCTAACTCTTAACCATTGTCTCTGAGCTTCGATCGTCTCATTACAGATAATAAAATTCACTCTCTAGGTCAGAAGAATAAATAATATATGGGAAAGCACCTGACATACAGTTGGCATTATTGTGGGGATGATTTTTAAATAGTGGGAACTTAGAACCCAGGTCTCAGTAATTCTCATTCTCTTTCCATGACATCTAAGAGCCACGGAGAGTATTTACACACCTAAGGGCAACCTGCTGGCATTCAGTTCTTAGGACAAGATCTTGCCTGTCACAGTAATGGTGCTAACTGCTCTCTTCTGAGTTGCCACCAGGAGCCCTTGCACCCACCCAGTGACTTGTCCAGGACAAGCTGGGGTGCTCAGGGTATAAGGAAGAGGCATGGATCTGTGTATCTAAGACTAGGATGGCTTTTAAAATGTTAGCGTTCTCTAAGAAGGACAGAAATTGCTGAGTCACTCCTTTTCAAAATTAGAAAAGAAAAAAAAAATTATTTAAATAACGAGACACGGAGTTGTAAGGGATTCACCCAAGTCTCTTGGTGCATCAGCAGTGGAGCCAGCCTGGGAATGGCTCTCTACCAGCCCTGATCCCTGCGGGCCAGGCAACCCAGAGGTAGCAGGATTTGAAAACCATCTCCACAACCTACCTGCAAAACCAGCATTCCAGTTTCTATTTGGATCAACACCAATGCAGGGACTTCCAGGATTTAGGGACCGTGTCTTCCTCCAAAGTCGGTTCTAAAAAATCCACCAAGGAAGGAACAAACATCCAGAGATGGTCAGGGCACAAGAGAGGTGAAAGTTTTCTTTGGAGGCCAGTGATGGAGATGGATACCATGGATGGGGTGAGCTGCTCTCAGTTCTGCCTGAAGGATCATTGGGGTGCTCGTCCTCTCAGCCCAGAGAGAGGAGGCTTAGCCCTTCTGGCTCTAAGAGAAGGACTCTCTCAAAATGCCCTGATGAGAACTTTATAATGCCAAGAACCAGGCCAATACCACCAGAACCCAGTGAATAAGTTTTGGCTTTGGTAAAAGTGGGACAAACGAACATTATGCACCTGAATGATCACTGATGGGATAAGAAGTGCACGACTATCATATTCTTACCTAAAACATTAACCTGAATCCAAACAAGCCTCTAGATCTGACCACCAGTGCACAGGAAATATGCAGATAAGAGAACAAATTAAATGGCACAACAAAGAAGCCATCAGCCAAATTCAGAATATGAGACATTCTACAGGACAATTTACTTGTCTTCAACAAATGAATGACATTTTTAAAATATGTGTGTGAGGGTAACTGTTATAGAATAAAAAAGCCTGCAGAGCCATAAACAATCCCATAAAGATACAGATCTTTTTGGATCCTGATTTCAACAAATTGACTTAAAGAGCTTCCACTACTTTTTAAAGGTGATAGTGGTGTGGTGTTTGTTTCTTCGTTTTAATTACATCAGCTAGAGATACATATTAAAGAAGTTTTGGGTGAAATAACCTGACGTCTGGGATTTGCTTTAAAATACATCAGAAAAAGATGTGTGGGAGGGAAAGAAATGAAAAGAAGATTGGTAAAGTGTTAATAATTGTTCAAGAACCATGATAGGGAGTTCATTAGACTGTTCTCTCTAAGAAAAAATATTCCCTGGTGATTCTCAGCTCAGAGAATGACTGGAAAATGAGACCCCAAGGAAGCTCAGAACATGCACATTTGTAAAAGTTTTCTCCAAGGTCATAGAACTATTTAGTGGCAAAGGAAGGAATTCAACAAACAAGTCTCAACTCCAAGCAGCCCATTTGGTATTACTCACTTGAGTGTGCGTGTATACATATCCATCAGGATTGGCCACAGGCAACAAGAAAATATCCATTTTCTCCAAGATGGAGGTGATGGCTGGATCCTTCCCGTAATCAGATACAATCTAAGCAGAGACAACGAGTTTGTCAGCTATGCCATTTCAGGCTGGAGTGTTAGGTCTAAGCCCATGTACCTCCCCCAGAAGCCCAGGTCCTGGAACAGCATCCACCCTCTGCAGCCTCCCTGCCACCATCAGAGACACAGCTCTCTGCAAAGCCCTGGGAGCACTTGAAAACCTGAGGGAACATGGCTGCATGATGACATCAACAGTAATGAGTCCTGAGCTGCCTGGTTTGTTCATTCCTTCCAGGGGGTGGGAACAGGGGAGGGGAGAGCCACACATCATAACAGTTATTAGGAATCTGAGCCCCCATGCCAGGGGTAGGGAAGAGGAATCCAATACACGCACCACCCCTTCCCCCACCGCCCAGCACTGGCTTAAAGCAGGCTTTCCAGAGGGATATGGAGACTGCATGAGTTCCCCGAGGGCCTGGGGGCTCATAAGGGATGGAAGGCAAAGTTCATCTGAGTTTTGATGCTGACGAGGCTCTGCTCCCTTTCTGCTGGGCTATGCGTCAGCGTTTCAGGGCCACCTCTACGGCTCATTGTCATAAACGCACTTCGTCATTTAGCCACAGTGGCTTGACCAAGGGACTCTGACCTTTTGCTTCTCCGAAATGAAAGGCCCCCAGCCTACTGTGCCTGTGCAGAGCACCTTTCCACTTCATTCCCTGGGCTCAGCCTCGTGGGAGGCTGCAGGGGCATCCCAGGCCCACCAGAATTCTCGCCTAATACCAGGCGACATGACCTTCCTCGCGGTCCAGATCGCCGTGGCCTGTGAGACCCACTCCCGGGAATGGATTCCCGCATTCAGCCAAATGGCCGGCCGGCGACTGCCTTTTCCACTGCTGAACTGTGGAAGGAAAAAGAGACCAGAAAATGACCCTGCGGCCCCCAGTGCTGCTCACTTTCCCTCTCCCCAGATCGCCCCTATTCATTTAATCCATTTAAGACAATTCAGAAACCAAATGTTCCTGAGGGCGCCATCTATTTATCGGGTTTATCCGTGACCAGGGAGCTTAATTGGTTGGCTGCCGGGCAGCTTGAGCTGTTCCAGGGTTGGAAGCAAATGGGAAGGGGAAACAATTGCTATTGTGAATGATAATGCCAGTGTGATTAGAGATAATATTATGTCTCTTGAAAAACCTCAAATGGTATCCCAACAGAGAGAGACCAGAGTGCATGAACCAGCCTGTTCTAGTTGATGCAATAAACGAATTCAGTTTTAAAAAAAGGAAGAGGGGGTTCACTACAGCTCTTTGTAAATGGCATTAAATGGATTCTGGCTCCTGACTTTTAGTGGAGGTTTGGCGGAGGGGCCTCGGTCACAGCTTGGTGCTAATGAAGCCAGGGTCTCTATCAGATTGGCAAATAATCTAAATTTATGAAGATTATTTTAGAGCAAGCAGCTCAGTAGCAGGTCTCCTCCCACTGGTAATTTAACCACTGCCATGAGCCCGGGTTCTTTAGTGCTTATATGAAGATAAGCGTTCGACAAATACGTAGCATCATCAGTTATACTACGGTTCATATCTCCAAATGCCCCTTTATTCATTTGACTGGATTATTTATGTAATTTATGTCACTACCATAAATTCTCTACCTCCTTTGCCAATATAGACCTGAATCTGTTAAAAATATCTGGAAATTAAGCTTTGTGCAGCCAAGGACCATAGGCTGGGCTTAAAATTACATCAGCTCCAAAATTAGTTTCCTAGATTGCTTTTCTAATAAGTACCCCTAAAAGCAGGATAGAATTTGTAGAACTATTCCAATTTGTCTTGCTATTTACAGAAGGTGGGCATAAAGGCAAAAGACTATGGCCTATCTGAGAGCTTTCTGGAATGCTAACCATCCCCCACTCGCCCCGCACGCACTTCCTTAATCCTGCTTTTCGGTCAAAACTTGGAACGGGATGTGTGAGTAGGGGACCTTCTGACAGACCAAATTCGAACCCTGGTAAATGTCTCCCCACCTCAAGCTCCTCCCTAAAGTCAAGGAGGCCTTAAAAAGCTGTCCCCAACAGAATTCTGATAGCCGGGTCTTGGACACAAGGAACCAGGAGCCCCTGTCCAGTCAGGCTCTTCAAAGAGCACGGGCCTTACCTTCAGCACATACATGGACCGGTTTTCAAACGAATGTCCAATCTTCACCCTGCTCACCAAATCAGGAAAATCTCCGGCGATGCTGTCCATCTCACGGTAAATCTGAAACATGAAAAAGTGAACTCAGGGGCATTTTTAAAATCTGTTCAGCTCTAGGTAGGTATCTGTGAACTTTATGTTGCTGAGTTTAATGATTTCTTCCAGCCCCCTAACCTTGAGGTTGACAATATGATCAGCATGGAATGCTTATTCTTGAAGAGCTATCTAAAGGGTCCTTTTCTACAGTTTTCTAGAGAATAACACATTTTGTCTATCCACATAATTATAGTCCACTAAGTGTGGCCCTCTGCACCATACTAGACTGGAAAATTAGCAACAGACTCATTTAGCCAAGGTTCTTGAAACAGTGCTCTCCAAACTTTTTTGATCTCTTTCTCCAACAGTTAAAAAAAAAAAACAGCATGCACTATGTATGTGTGTGTGTATATATACATATCATCACACAAATATATTATGTACATTATAAAACAAAAAGATAGAAATAAAATGGCTGCATTAATAATAAATATAAATATACACAGAAACATAAATAGAAGTTGTAATAGTCTCTTCCTCCTTCCCAGGCGACCATCTTGCTTATACTCTGCAATACAGTAGCCCACTTTGGAGATAATTCCTCTAAAGTCTTTAAGAGAACAAGTAAAGAGCTGTCATGAATCAAGGCTACGAATGCTTCCATTTGCTTTCAGTTAAAAGAAGAAAGTTTGATTTCAAATAGAGTTCATCTATCTTTTGCTCAAACCTTTTGAGGGTCAAAAGAAGGAAATAAACAAATTTACATTTAGACCTTCAAACTGGAAGGAGTTTTCCAGGAGAGAAAAATGGGCAATCAATATATAGAATAAAATCAAGCTTAAAGGGTTTATCAGAGTTGCAGTCAACAAGGCAGACAGAAGCAAGAAACCATCTTCCAAATATATAGGCAAGCCAGACAAAATGATTCACGGCCAAGTTAAAATCCAAAACAAGGGGATACTGCAGATGCCAGAAGGGAAGAGGGAACTAGCTAGCAGAGTAGAGGGCAGAAGATGGAAGCCAGGACCAGATATCTGCCTTAGGTGCTGAGGGTTTACAGCAAACCAAGGGCAGGAGTAGAGGGTGCAGGACTCAGCGTGGGGCAAGAAGCTGGAACCTGAGAGCTAGGAATTGTCAATTGAGCCATGAGGAGGGCCCAGAAACTCTACCCACTGACCCTAGAAAGTGGAGCAAAAGCCGGATGCCTGCCTTGAGTCATGAGAGGAAAGAGAGTCACCCAGGAAATGTTAAAACACAAAGCTGAGTCCAGATGAGGGTCCAAAATCACACTGCCAACATCAGGGGAAAACTCATCTGAGAAACCAACAAAAATAACAGAGACCACAACAACACACAAAAAGGGTCTGATACTAGAAAGCCTGGCAAAGACAACGTGAAATTCCCACGAGAGACCTAAGAAGCCTGAGCTGTTGTAGGATATGAGCTCTTAAAAGCTGTTTTTAGAAAGAACTGAATATGATCAAGCCAGGAGGGAGATGGTACACAGATCCACAGCAAAAGGCCTCACAGGGAACAAAAGATAGCTGTAAACCAGATGGCAATGGCACCGAAAGCCAGAACATGAAAGCCAAAAGCCGGTGGATATGAGAGTGAGGTTCCCACAGCAGGCAGGTAAGGGGATGGTTTCCGGGGTCTTGGGTGACATTTGCAACTGGTTAGCTCAGTTGGGGAGTGCCTGGTGTTAATGAAGTTGACGTCATGGGTTTGACCCCTGTTTGGCCCTCTGAGCTTCACTTTTGTCCATGGCCCTGGTCTGAACTACTAACTCTACCCAGCTGTTTTGCAGATGTGTGTCAGTGGCCACAATGGAGATCAAGGGGCAGTGCAGTTGGAAGTGCACGTAATAAACAAAGCTACTGACAGCCATGGGAAAGAAGTGGAACTAGCCTTTGAAATAATCTCTCATCCAGAAGGAAAACAACTCCAAGTGTATGCCTCATGAAAAGCATGCCAGGAACACCATCTTTAGACATAAAGAACAATGTGTGTTGAGTATAGGAAGGAGAATAGCAATTAAGATTTGAGGCGTATTCCTAAACTAGCAGTTTCCAGACTAACGAAAAAGACATTGAGGGACAGAAGAGAACTGTATTGTACGTGATGTAATTCTGTTCTATTAGTTCTCTCTTGATTCCTCAAGTTCCAATATCACATTAAATTATTCTGCTCCAAGTTTTTCATTTGAAGGATTGGCTTACCTTGAAAGTCAGTCATCTGTAGAAAGCGGTTTCTAACTAAACACAACACCAAAATGCATTATGGCACAAATATACATTATAAGTAGTCATAATAAATGAGTGGAAATACTTAGTTAACCTTGAAATAACCACTTGTCTACTTGCCTGGAATAAGTAACATTTTAACCTGGGTGTAAGAAGGCTGAATTACAAGCACTGGAAATGATTGCATTTATTTAATGGCTTCCTTTAAGGGGTTGCTTGAGAAGAGCATACATGTGGGAGAAAATATCCAGTCTGTGTTTCACTATGCTCTTAGGTGTGGTGGGAGTTAAACAATCCAAGAATTAGAAAGGAATCCGAGTGTACACATTTTAGCCCCTCAGTGAAAGGATATTATGCTAGGGACTGATGCCCCTGGAAGTAAGGAACGAGGTTACAAAATCCAGGAGGCCGATGATCTTGATCTTAACCTGTTCGGAAACACTTACAGCTTCCAAGGAATGATAGGCCCCATAGTTGAAGTTATTACTGCTCCGTTCTTGCCCTTCATTGTGTTGCATTTCTTCATCTTCTTTATCTAAAAGGGCCTAAAACATACACGGCAACATTGGGAAGCGGTCCGTCGGAGGTGGACGTTCATGTTACTTCCCCCATATCTAGGCACATCAACCAGCCAAGATGGCGGCACCCTCGGCACACATATCAAACAGTACAAATGTCAAGGTGTAAATGAGGGTCAGATTCCTTCCACATATCTATAAAGTCGTACTCCTTGGCGCCCAACGTACATCACCCCATTCAAAACCCACTTACTCCCTGGAAGCAACATATGTGCTATTTGGTTATTCTATACTATGAATTCTCTAGACATCAGCCTGCATCTGGTATCCAGTGCCTCTGAAATACACAGCTTGGGAAACCATTCAGAAACAAAGAAATTCTTATAACCACTCATACTTTGAAGGTTCCTGGCAGATGTCTATGACATGTGAGGATGATTAATAAGCTCACAGCTGCTCACGCCATCAGGAAACTCCCGGGCCAAATCACCAATTAGTCTATAACCCACCTCGGTAAAAAAGAGAGCGTGAGCCAGACACCGTTCTGCTGTTCAAACGCAGGTCGTGAGATGGTGGCTGGCTTGGGTGGTGATGTTCCCTCTGCTGGGGGCTGTTGGTGATATTCTCCCTTTCTCAAAAGATGCTTTTTATAACCAGTCTACAACCTCCACCCCTCCTCTATTCTTCAAATAAGAAAAGGGAGAGCGACTTAATACTTGTGGGCATCTCTGACACACCAGGCACTGTAAGACATTTTACATACACTTAATCACCTACTCTTTTCAATAAATCATATGAAGTACATATCACTATTACCATTTTACTGATGAAGAAACAGAGGCTCAAGGGGTTAAAAGTTCGTCCAAAGTCACATAGCTTATAGTTAGCAAAATCAGGATTTGGATCCAGATCTATCTGGTCCCTACCCGCTGTATGCCTTTTCTATTACAACCTGCTCTAACAAATCATTGAACTTTACTTTCATATACCTCAATGTCTTCATCTGGAAAATGGAGGATAGACCAGAACTTAGAAATGTCTCAGGTCCACACCTGTTGCTTTGCCCTGTGCAAGAGCAGTGAGGGGCCTTGGCCTACCCACCTGTAGGTCTTCAATTATCACTGAGTACTCTAAGCCCTGGGACTTCAGGAAGAATTTGACTGGTTGCAGACTGACAGATGGGACCAGGACATCCACAGGAAGACCGAAGGTAGAGGAAGATTTCCAGACATTGAGCTGAAGAGAACAGAAATAAAACCAGGTTAAAGGACAGTTCAGGTAAAAAGCACAATGAGCTCATTTTTCTAGAACAACTGCCAAAAGCCAAGGTGATCCCTGAGGATCTGGGTTCTGCCCAAGGGCAAACTTTGCCCATTTCACAATTTTTTCTGGTCAGGCCTGCCCAGCAGGCAATACCCAGCAATGCCCAAGAAATAAAAAGTCAACGGCAGAGAGAGAGAGATGGAGCTCACTGCTGAGGCTGCCTGTCTCCCAGAACAGCACTGCTATGATCTATAGCACTTTTCCCCCAACAACCCTCTCAACCACGGACAGGCATGTTGAAAAAAAACGAAAAAGGAAAAAAAAAAAGGGAAAGGCACGTTGACCAGTACAGGGTTACACACAAAAACTCTTCAGCGATAACGCCAGTATGCAAGTCTTTTCCCACCAAAGTTAGAAGATCCCCAGGGGGACTGGAAAGAACCAGGTACCTTAAAGTTGTCTGAATTCACTAGCTGATTTAGTTTGCTGATCTCGTCTCCATTTCTGACGTTAATCCTAAACACTTGGTCCCTGGAGGGAAAAAAAAAAAAAAAGCAAAAGATAATGGTGAGCTTTCGGCTGGCAAATAAACCCCAAGCCTCCTATCCCAGACATAACTGGGCTGAATGAGAGGAAATGGTCTAGTCTTTGGTTATAATGTATAGCCATTAAAAACAAGACTACGTGGCAAATATGAAAAAGTGCTTATGGTATAACTTTAAAGGAAATATTAAGTGAAAGAGCAGGACACAAAATTGTATGTATGCCATGATCACAAGTATGGAAAAAGCAGATGCACTGGAAGAAAAACAGACAACGGAAATACAGCAAATGCTGACAGTGCTTATGTTCGGGTCGTGGGATTATGGATGACTGACTTTTTTTCCCTTGTATCTGTTTTCTGTAATGTGGTCATATTACTTTATAATGAAAAACATATATACTTCGCAGAAAGGAATGTTCCTGAGTTACACGCAAAGCTAACTCAAGACATAAAGAAGCACTTCTTCACTGTCAGGGGCTAGAACTGAAACTCTGGCCCAAGGTCCGTCCTGGAAAGAGCTGGAAAAGAGAACAGACTCTCCGTCCCTGAAGGGTTAGCTATTTTCCTCTTAGCAAAAGGGGAGAGGCTGGGTGCTCTTTTGATCTCATCCAGCTCCAGAACCCTATAAAAATTTGAATTATGATAAGGGCCAAGGTGCTGAGGCTAAATTTGGGATTCAGTCTGCCCAAGGGGTCCCAGAGAGGGCCAGAGGGAGCCGGCCAGTCTCGAGCCCCCCTTTGTTATTTGTCCTGCACTCGCTTCGTATACACTATTTAGCATCCCCGGCAGCGGCAGGGGTAGAGGCCCCCGAAGTCCTGTGTGTGGGTGGGAGAAGGCCGAGCCTGAAAAGCTGCCTTTGTGCTTTCAGTCGGCTCAAGTAGCCAGGGGAGCCATTAAGCCGTTGCTAGGTGACAGCCCGAATGAATCCGCACTCGACGCTGTCACATGCGTCATCCCTTTGACACGAATGAATGCAGGAAGAGCTGCTGGAGAGGGCTGTGGGCTGAAGGACCTGTTGACAGAGAAAATGGCTCTGTCACAGGGAACTAAACGTGCAGCCTCACGTTGCAGATCAGCATCTCCTCATTAGAAAACCAGCTCAATCCGGATGGACTCTCAGGGTGTAACTTTGTTCTGAGAGGTTTTGGGGGATCTCTGAGGGATCTAGTCCAGACCCAAGGAGGCAAGAGCCACTGAAGACTTGCTCTCATCGCAGGTGGCAGGTCTGGAGGAAATGCCCGTCCCAAAGGTTCATTTTCTCCCAGCTCGTCTGGTCTCCATGGGGTCGTGGAAAGTGGGCAGCTGACTGTATCCATGGTGCCCCTGGGGCCGCAGTGGAGAAGCACTAGCCAGGCAGGCCCCAGTCTGAACTCAACAGGCTTGCCAGGAGTTGGACCGCAGCCTCGGGAAGATGGGGAGTCAAACCGCCATTTCCCGAACACAGGCAGGCAGCCTCACACAAAAAGGGAAGGGTTTAAAACAGAAGGGAAATCCTTACTCCTGGCTGAGCACCAGGGTGCATCTGCCAAATTCATGCTCTGTCACAACCCGCCCCCAACACGCCAGGAAAAAAAAAAAAAAACGTCTTAGAAGTGGTGTTCTAGAAAGCGCCTATGCACTGATACTGGCCAAATTAGGCATTTGTAAAATACAGCACTGACAAGAGCAATCACAAAGAAGCAGGGGAGGAGAAAAAAATAGGAAGAGAAAAAAGAGGAATATAAGAATAAAGAGCTCTCAGGAGTATGAAAATCATGTTGCACATTCACATTCATTTTACTTTTCCCAAAGTAGTAACCTCACAAGAGAACTTCCATACTCCTGAGCACAGTCCACGACAGTGGAACACGGTGAATGTCACTGGCCGTGAGGATAATTAAATTCACAGCCCACTTCATCATGCCCTAATCAGCCCAGCTACAGAGGTTAGATAGACAGCTGTAGCATTCAGAAAAGCAGTGTGGAAGATGTGGACCAAAAAAAGGGCTCTGTAATAAATCCAGCCAAAAATCACCTCTCAGGGTGATCCGATCATAAATGCCTAACTGAGCAGGACATGGTAGGTCGTCAGGTCCCAGGCCTATAAAAGGTTTACCTTCTGCCTTAAGCAAAGCCCTTCCATTGTTCTCGTGCATCTAGGTTAACATACCTTTGAAATGCCTCTTTTTCAGACCCTGATTCAAGGGGGGAGGACATGATCTTTTTAACTATCCAGTAACCCCCACCTTCACGTAACCTTCTTTACCTTCCCTCCTTAATTCCAAATGTACAAAAGAAACTGCAAAATGTCATTCTGTGAAGCACGTCGTCTGTTTGGCTCAAATAAACTCTTATAAATACAGTTGTTCTCTACAGGTTTGGATGTTTTTACATCCACAAAGGGTTGGTGTAGGGTCGAGTCCTTCCTCATCTGTCTCTCCCCCACCTCTCCCTCCTGTACCCTCTTGACTCAATGAAATCCCAAATTCACCATGTGCTTTGCCCTTCTAAGCCTTTGCTTATGCTGTTCCCTCGGCCTGGACACCTATCCCTTTTCCTTAGTTGCCTGGCAATCTCCCACCCAGACTTTAGGAACAACTCCCATTGCCCATGAGGTTTTCTCTACCCAGAGGAGGCAAAATTAGGGACAGTCTTCAGGCAGTGCTAAAATTGGGGAGGGGGAGTTGTCGAACATTATTCTCATGAACGTAAGTCCATCAAAACCTGGAAGCAAAGTGTCGGTGGCTGAACACAACCTGTCTTCACCATCTGGAAATCCATGCAAAGACCTTAAGCTTGTTCTGACGAAAGATTGGCCTGGGAGGGGAAATACGATGGGATTTGCAGATTGCCACGCTCACCACTCCTAGTCCACAAAGGTGTTCGTATAGCTCTTCTTAACTCTGGCCCTCTCCAATACCCAGGGCTGTCCAGCTGCTGCCTATGCAATAGTTGGTGATGCCCCTTACTCTCTCACACTTGCCCCATGTCCTGGATAGTCAATAGTCATCTTGGCGCTGAGTTTCAATCCCTCCCTCTTGTACCATGTGGGAGGCCTAGTGGCCTGGTCTTTGCACCCTTCTCCCCTGCATCCCCAGCCAGGCTTAGCAGCCACCACAAATACTGAGAGATGATTTCACAGAACTCTTAAATGCCTGCCAGCTACTGCTGGTGCTACAACCAGTTCTGCAACTACTTCCTGTTCTCTGCCTGCCCTACACCTCTAGGCATCTTGGCCACTGTCCCATCCTTAAGATGGCTGAAGACCAGGGCAGAAGACACTTAGCAGAGTGAGAGAGACTGGGATGTAGGTGAGTCAGATGGAAGCAATGGAGACAGGAGTGGGGAATTTGAGGGGAAATCATCATCTTCATCTCCATCAGCACTGTACCCCCTCCAAGCTGACCTGTGTCTTGGCTCCCCAGCCTCTTAAATGCCAGAATCCAGCTTCCCCTCACTCTAAAAATTTACCTTCTGGGACACATCTATAGACCCCAGGAAGGATTCGACCACCTTTGCTGGGTTCCCTGATATGGGATGAGACCAGATTTGAGGGTGAAGATGACACTAATGGTTAAAACCATCTGTAATTAGCCCAGGCACACAGCCCTTCTGTGTACACTCCTGTGGCGAGCGCTCCAGGGCTCAGGCAAGCTGTCTCAACCCAGATGCCTGCTGCATTATAAGAGAAGTCTGTATCCTGAGAAATAAAGATTTGCCAGCCATGTGGATAGCTGCAGTGGGAGCCTGACAGCTGCATGTGTCAGCCCACACAGCAGCGAGCGCAGTTATTACACACCGACTGCCGAGCTGCCTGTGGAAAAATCGCCTTCCCTGGCCACCTGCTACGCCTAACTCCTTTGAGCTATTTGGCAGTCGAGACCAGGTGTGAACAGACGTCATCACCAGGAAAACTACTCAGCCTCATGTAAGCACAGTCGTTCTCCCTTATCCGCGGTTTTGCTTTCCGTGGTTTCAGTAACCTGAGGTCAATGAGGTGAAAAATATTAAATGAAAATTTTCAGAAATAAACAATTCCTAAGTTTTAAATTACACACCATTCTGAGTACCTCATTTCATCGCCTCACGTAGGCACTGTACCATCTCATAAGAAGGGTGAGACCAGTACAATAAGATATTTAGCGAGAGAGAGAGAGACCACATTCACGTAACTTTAATTATAGTATACTGTTATAACTATTCTATTTTATTATTAGTTATTATCGTTAATCGCTTCCTGTGCCAGATTTATAAATTAAATTTTATCATAAGGAAAAAAAACTAGTATATATAGAGCTCCGCTGGGGTCTTGGTTCCCCTCTCCAGTGGTTCCCCTGCAGATAAGGGGGAACCACTATAATTACCTCCATAAACAACCCCAAAGTCCCCTTAACCAGATAGTATAATAGAGAATAAACCGATGGATACAGATAGATCAGTGAGATGTAGGATTCTATCTGGAGATTACCTTGTGCTACAGCAAAAACATATGGGTTTTGCATTCAGCGTTCTAGCTCCCCTGCTTACCAGCTAAGTGGCCCTGGATGGGTTTCTTAACCTTTCTAAGGCTTAGTTTTTTCATGTTTAAATTAAGGAAAATAACACGACCGCCTGGTAGAATTGTTGTGTGATCCAAAAGATAATGCGCACAAAAGCTTTTTGCAAATAGCAAAGCATCATGCAGTAATGAGTTATTAGAGTTCAATCTTCTGGCAGGGTACCATGGCGTCTTTTATCTTGCCGACCTCCCGAATGTCCTCTCCTTATCAACCCACAGAGCATTCTGTGTGGAGCACGCAGAGCATGTGTGTACACAGGTGTACAGGTGTCCCCTTGCGTGTCAACTTTCATAGCTGTGGCTAGGCAAGACCTATCAAGTCTCCATGTCCCAGACATTGATGAGAAAGCACCAGCACTACTAAGCCTGCAACGTTAATGGAGAAGTGAAACCAAAAAGCCTAAGACTCAAGTTTTCCTATAAGCACGACAGACATTTGAAACAATTTCTGGTAATTCTTGGTCATTGTAAATACAGAAGAAAGTAGGAGATACCTGGAACGGACCTTACAAGTAAGAACTAGGAAGAAGAATTGGCAGGAGATTAGGGAACTGGGGAGTGGCTGCGGAGACCACCTGCCCCTGATTTCACAGGTAAAATCAAGCCTGAGAGAAATAATTTGTCCAGGCTGACATGGGGCAGAGCTGGGACAGGATCCCAGGCCTTCCTTCCCAGTGCCATACTGCTTGAAGTACAATCAGCCATTCATTTCCAAATTCATTTGACTCTCATTATCACTGAACTAAACAAGTAATAATAAGTCCACAAGGAACTTACCCGAAAAACTTTTCTCGGCCACAGATGCTGGGCCCAATAAGGACCCCAAAGAGCAGTATCCACTTCATGTCCCAAGGGTATCAGTCACACAATCGCTGAGTCAAGCTGTATTTATAAGGAGTCTGCGGCAGACTCATGTCCTCAAAAATGCTAGTGTAATTCCCAAGCAGCTTTGCAACTCTGTTGATAGACAGGCGGGCCCCTGACCATGCCTCTTCCATTCCTTTTGAGTGATAAAGGCCAAGCCTCCCATATTATAAGATCAAGAACTTGCTCCTCAGGCTGGAAAACTCTGTGCCAAAGGTATCATATTGCTCAACACTGTATTTAAATAATGTTTTTTGAGTAAATAGGAAAGTCCCACAGTGCTGGATAAAATTATACTAATAGGAGAGGCCAGATTGTAAACCTAAGATAGAATTACCTCTAGAGTAAAATCAAAGAAAAAAAAAATGAAGACTATCAGAGAAACTCCAAGCCAGCTCCAAGACCACACACTTGACAAACCCTGTCAGAGAATTCACCAGAGCAGGTCAAAATGATGACAGTTTGTGGCCTCTGTCATAAATCTGACACATAATTCTTATGACTCCAGTAAAAAAGTAGAAATATAAGAGGTAAAAGGTACATGAAAAATGTGTTAATCTGAAGAAATGATCAGTTCTCTTTAGGGTCTGAGCTAAAGGTAAAGCTTAATAGTATTATCAATAATAAGACTTTATGTTTTCTAGGCTCTGAGTCTAGTTTCTTGTCCACCAAATCACGGCGGAATAAATGGAAGACACTCGTGCTCTCCATGAGTTCTTCATGGGCTCTGAGGCCTTTGAGTCTGTCCGGGACCCCTAAATCTCATGAGCCTCCCCTATCCTACTATCCCCACAGTCTGCACTCTTTCTGCACTTGCTCAAGGGGAGCAGATGCAACCAAGGGTCACGACTGGGAGTGTTAAAGAAAAATTATTCTGACATTTGATAAAACTGTAAGGAAGACTTTATTCAAGGTTATTGCAATAGGGGGCATGTAATAAGCGAGTATAGTTGTTTTCAATTCCAAATACAGTAAAGATAACAGAGTGAGGGGTCAGTGGATGGAAAATTGCTAAAAGGAGACATGGGTGGAGGGCGGTTCTTGTTTACCTGGCCTACCAAGATTCTTGCTTGCCAATGATAGGGACATTAAAAGTGGAGGATGAGAACTTGATCAGATATCAAGGATTAGGGGGTGCTTACTTAGCAGGATTCTTTGCCAAGACTGGCTTAGACAGGGCCTAGGGACAAGTTCAGTGGTAAAAAAGACTCAGAGAAGCCTGTCTAAGATTTGGTCAAGGACAGTCTTTGCCGAGAGCTGTGGGCCTGGGGTCTCTATCAGGACCCTTTTGTCCTTCCCACACTGAAACTGAACTCTTATGTTCTGCCTGATCCGGTCCGTCACAAAGGCTGAGCTCTCCTTCACCACAATAGATTTCAGCTTTGAAATTAGTAACAAGAGGAGAGGAGACCTGAACCTGCAAGAAATGCGAGCTAAAGAATCTAGTACCCAGAATTCTAGGCGGGCTGAAATTCACCTCCCACCCTTTTCTGCCAGAAAAAACATCAACATGAAGAAAATCTAAACCCTTAATCGAAGTGAATGTCTAAAGAGAAGTTATATGGAATCTGAGACTTGATGAGGCAACCAGGAAGGAGTACCATTGGTTTGGGACCCTATCAGATTTTATAACGCAGCACACCAGAAACGGAAAAGCAAAGGGAACAGTGCAACCAAAGGATACTGCATCTACATAATGCCTGGAACTATGTAGTTGCTTAATTAGTATTTATTGAGTAAACGAACATAAAAATCCCTTTCTAACACTAAAACGATACTCTCTTAAGATGAAGCAGCTGACACATGCCACAACGTGGACAAACCTCAAAAACGTTTTGCTATGTAAAATAAACCAGTCACAAAAGGACAAATACTACGATTCCATTTATGTGTGGTACCTAGAATGGACAAATTCATAGAGACAGAAAGTAGAGATTCTCAGGACTGGAGGGAGGGAGAACGGGGAGTTATTGTTCAAGGGGTACACAGTTTCCATCCAAGATGATGAAATAGTTCTGGACATGGATGGTGGTGATAATCGCACATTGAATTGTACACTTAAAAATGGTTAAAATGGTAAATATGTATATTTTACCACAATTGGTTTAAAATATTGGAAGGATGTTGGGAGCATTTTACTAAACAATGGATTAAAAAAAAAGATGAAGGGGTACAGCTCAGTGGCTTGCTGTGTTTTAAGGCAACAAAAATGGAAGAAATAATCCTCCTAAATTGGGATTAGGAAAAGGAATACTTGCCACCCAATTTCGCTTCAAACTAGAGAGTTTTTAATGGTGTTTGTTGCCCCAGAGCCCTAATACGGGTGATCTCGAACATGATCCATGATTGTCTTCAAGCCAAGCCAGGTCTCTTCAGCCGTGGGTAAGATCTGCTCGGCAGGCAGGAGGAAGCCATATCGACCAGTGTCTCTCAGTTCAAACGCAAATGAGTATTTGATGCCAGAGTCATAGGACCAGTCAATGCTTCCTCCACTGGCTTGGTCTAAAGGGCAAATGAGAATAAAATCTGATTATGCTGTTCCCACTGGCCTCTCACAGCTACACAATCTCTGTGTTAAGTTCCACTATTATCGAAGATAAGTTAAGCCCCCATCTGTATGGATCTCAAGAGCAGGGATAGCTTAGTAAGGGGTCAAGCTTATGAAAAAATACAAGATTAATTTGAAAAGCAAAAGGCGTTATGTAAATGGACCCTATGTTTAGCCTTCCTCTGGTGTTCTTAAGAGGCTCTGGCTTCATCTGCTCATTTGGAATCCCGCCTGCTCTCCTAATCGGTATCTTCTGCACCTTAAGGAGGCCTACTTCCTTCTCTAGAAGAGCACTTGGCGTAGATACTGTTTTCTCTAGTGGGAGAGGAGGGATTATAAATAGAGGAAAAATCTGATCCCTGCCCTCAGGGGACTTTCAGCATAAGGGTGAAACAGACCCTGTTCTGAAATCAAATAACATGCCCAGTACTTATGTGTGATGAGTTCAATCAGTAGAGTAATGTGCACCTGTGTCACGTGTGGCTGCTGACATGACAGATGGTGAAGCAAGGTGGCATCGGCCCACAAAGACTTGGGGCAATCGTGACTCAGGAGAGCTGACTGATGACGAGCTCTAAGGCCCCACCCAGGGAGAGTAAGTAGAGGTCAAATGGAGGAGACAGCTGGGGTGGAGATGGAGGAAGTCGCCTAGTCCCTGAGAACTGGGTTGGCAAAGGGGAAGACCAGGGAGGTTGTACCAGGGAGGAGCAGGGCTAGTGGTTAATGTGGATTAGCACTGTGATCTACTCCAGTGACCTGTGTCTTTGCCTTCACTCACAGCAGCTATGGTAGCACCTTATAAATAACAAATACTGAATGGTTGCTGACTTGAACTGAACCTTTCTGGGTACCAAAATTACTAACTTATGCCTTTGGTGTGGCTACATGACATAGCCAGTCTCACTAAGAAGTCCACAGTGGAAGGATTACTGGCTTCAGTAATTGATTGAATCCTGATTCTTCAAACTAGCTGAGTGACCTAAGGCATGTCACTTACTTCACTGAGTACCAAATGGTTCATCCATTAAATAGGGATAACAATACTACTTATTCCATAGAAGAGCGAGAATTAAATGAGATACTATAATGTTTATGATTCTGACACTTGAATTAAATGAGATACTATAACGTTTATGATTCTGACATTGAGTGCTTGCTTACTAAATGTGTTAGGCACTACGCTAAATTGGTTCATTTAACCCCCATTTGGGTACAAGGTAGATATTAATATTATTTCCATTTTGCAGATGAGGAAATTGAAGTTCAGAGACATTAAAAGAACTGGGATAATGTATATAGAGTAGGCATTCGATAAATATCAGTTATGATTATAACTATCATTATGAATAAATGCTAGGATCCTATCAAAAAAGTTGGACCACATTAAGAATCAGAGTTATCTGAAGGAGTGTCATCCACCAGAAAACTATCACAGAACATTTACACAGTGCCTTGGAGTTAGTAAACCTTTTACTCCATGTTCTACCTTTTGAGTCTCTTGACAACCCATTTCACAGAGGAAGAAACCAAGGAAGGATGAATGACTTGCCCAAGGTTCCAAATTGACAGACCTATAACTCAAAACTCAAGCCCCTGTCCCCAAGGTCTATTTTTCTCCCCCTATACCTCTCTGAGAAAGAACTCAAGTAACGACTTCTCCTGGACCAAGCACCTATTGTACTGTAGCTCCTCATAGCCCTTTCCAGATGAGAAACTGCCCAGAAGATGTCTCACCTACCACTGAAGTCCAGCCACCTCTTAGGTGGAGTGAAATAGGTGCTCGGCCCAGAGCTGCATACCAGTTTAGGGCAGGAGGCAAAAAGTACTTAATTGGGACTAGTTCCTAGAGGCAGTGTTTGTCCAAGCTGAAAGGAGGCCAGGATGAAAGATAACAGAGTCAGCTCTGTGCAGAGATGTAGCCAGAACTTGCTTGACCACTAATGGTCAGGTTCCAAAAGATCAGACAGCAAACCCTATACTTGTCTGATATACTTGTCTTTCCTTATTAAAAGCATCTTCATTATCTGTGACCTTACCAAGAAAAACAGACAAAACCTCAGCCTGCTCAGGTCTGCTTTACTTGTAAATATCTCAGCTAAGGAAGGTGAAAAACTAGATTCCTCATAGGCCGAAACCCCATTTGAGGGTCTCAGGGGCATATGATGACATTCTGAGGACATTTCAAACTCTAGCTTCCACTCAGGGACTGCCAACCAGGGAAAACATGCATTCTTCAGCCTTAAGTGGCCATGATGATCTTCCTCCCCAGTGCTGCCACTCAGAAGGCCCTCCTCCCTGAATGTTCCCCAACTAAAGGGAGGGACAATCCCACATGCAATATGGTGAAAAGATCCGGGTGACTGTAAGTTCAGTCTTCCCGGAGAATAACCTAAAACACATGTGACAAGAGCTCCAAAGCTGTTCACTCCGTTTGACTTGGTAACCCTGCCTTGGAAGTTGATACCAAAGAGATCCTAAAGAAAACGGGGTTTGTACCAATATGTTCAGAAGAGCGCTATTTAGAAAAAAGCTCATGGATGGACCTCGAGATAATCATGTTAAGCAAAATAAGCCAGACAGAAAAAATTGAAAATCACATGATATCGCTTATATGTGGGATATAAACCTAAAAGCAACAAATGAACAGGACAAACAAACAGAGACTCATGGACATGGACAATGGGCTAGTGGTTACCAGAGAGTACGGGGGAGGAAGGAGAGGGCAGGTAGATGGGGTAAAGGGGGTCAAATATGTGGTGACAGAAAGAAATCTAACTATGGGAGGTGAACACAGTGTAAATATATATATTCCTTACTGTTAAAGTGTACAGCTGAAACTTATTGGATTTTGTTAACTAATGTCACCATAAAAATAATTTTTTTAAAAAAAGGAAAAAGCTTAAACAATCCAAAGGCCCAATAACTGGCATATAGCACTATAATAGAGTAACAAATATCTAGAGTGGAAAAATATAAAGCTATACAGGAAATAATGTTAACCGAAAAAAGCTGGACTTGAAGTAGAACACAATCACTGATCACAATTTGTGGATGAAAAGGGGGTTCTACAGAAAGTCACCTCACAGGGTGATCTGATCATAAATTCCTAACTGGGCAGGTCAGGGTAGGTAGTCACGCCCCAGGCATGTAACTTCTTTAGTAAAAGCTTCCTCTTTGCCTTAATCAAGTCCTGTCTATTGTGTCTGTGCATTTAGGTTAACACACCTTTGAAATGTCCCCTTTCAGACCCCTCCTTCTAAAGTATGACCACCCTCAAAAGAGCACATAATCTTAATTATTTTGTAATCCAGCTCCAGCCTTGCTTTCTCTCACCTTCATGTCATCTTCCATAATCTTAAATACATAAAAGAAACTGCACACTGTTACTGTCTGAAGCATTTTCCCCAGTCTGTTGATCTCTTGCTTCTATGCATCTTGTTTGGCACAAATAAATTATTATAAAAATTCTCTACAGGTTTGGACATTCCTATACTGACAAACTAGATAAATATATGAGTGTTCATTGAGAAAATCATTAATGAAAGTAAAACTGATAATAAAATAGGACAGTTATTAGATTCTTTCTTTCTATGACATTTTTAAAATATATCATAATAGAAAAAAGAAAAAAAATCATAATCTGGAAAAAAAGAACTTTCAGGATCTGAAATAGTACCAGATCAGTAGTTTCTAGATTTCTATTAAGTATTCTACATATGAGTAAACTATTACTCCTCTGCTCGCCACGACTCCATTTAAAGAGAAAATCACAGACCCAAAATGGCATCACTCGTGCTAAAAGCCCATGATACCAAATCTAGATTTAATACCGAACCTGAATGCAGTTTCAGCCTCTCCCAGGAGTGGCATTTTAAACAAATCGGTGTGGAGTTTCCTGATCCACACTAGTGAGGTCATCTGCCTGAGACCCCCAGCCTTCCCTGAAGGAAAGGTCCTCACCTGAGATCACCCACTCTTTACTTCCTAGTTCCACTCTCTTTCTGCCTATAAAAAACTTCCATTTGTATAACCCCCAGAGCTAGTTGCTAGATGGGATGCTGCCCAATTCATGAATCGTTTAAAAAAGCCAATTAGATCTTCGAATTTACTTGGTCCAATTTTGTTTTTTAACAATTCCCATTTAAAAAAAAACCATGACTCAAGAGTGTGCATTCCCTCAGATTCCTGCCAGCAACCTCATGCAGATGTGCCTACGTCTCTGCCCCCAGCATGTCTGCAGATGGTTCGCCCCCAATCTGCCCACTTCTGCTTGCCCACTTCTTGGCCTTCTTCTCTGGAGCAGTACTACATTTGGTCATTTCTTGTCTCTCCTGTATCTTTCACCTCTCCCTCTCTTAATCCTTTCCCACGGCCAGTAAATAAGTCTCTTATCTTAAAAAAACAAAACAAACCGAAATCTTCTGTTCTTCTCTCTCCTCATCCAGGCTCCTCTGAAGTGTAGTCTACTCACCAGTGTCCCCTAGGCCCCATCCCTCTACTCCTCCAGCAACTCTTGCCACTCTTCTAGGATTGCTCTGGTTAAAGTCACTGACAAGTTAGTGTAGGGGTTCAGAACGAGTTACCTCAAGATGTGCCTCTGTGGTATGCAAATTGTTTTGAGCTAAAGGCAACCAAGACCCTGCAGGCTCAAGAGAAACTTCTGTCCTCCCTGATTAACTACCTAGAAGAATCTGAATTAGGGACATTGCCCATAATGAGAGATTATCAGAGATAACCACTTTTTGACCTCTTTATAGGGCAAACTTCTAATTACAGAACATCTGCTCTTTTTATCATCCTGCAATGACCCTCTCTCCCCTCTGAAGCCCCAAGGTGATCTTTAGCTCAAAATGTCACATATATCTCATTTTTCCTTTCTGTCATATATGTAGGGTCTCTGACTTGCGTATGTGGGGTTCCCATATATATATATATGTAATTAAATCTGGTCATTTATTCTTGTTGATCTATCTTATGTCTATTTATTAGACCAGTTGAAAGAACCTGGAGGATAGAAAAAAGTTTCTTCCACCCCACACTAGTGTTAAAAGGAAGAGCCACAGGCCCAAAATGGCATCACTTGTGCTAAAAGCCCAGGATACCAAACCTAGATTTAATACCTAACTTAATTGCCCAAAGCCTGTAGAACATCTCCATTCGAAAACCTCACAATTTCCAGAGCCGAACTCTTTATCTTTACAACCCCACCCATTTCACCTTCCTAGATGTCTCCCTCAGTTAATGACACTATTCAATGTCCTTCAGTGGGAAACTCTCCACATCCAGTAAATGGCAAAAGGTTTTTGCTTTTACCTCCCAAATGTCCCCCTTCCCTTCCATCTTCACTGGCACTGCTTTTAATGCTGGCCACCATCTCTCCCCTAAACTCTTCCCACTCTTGCTACGGGATGTTCCTACTTCCAGGACATTATTACTCCACCCTCCACACTGAGGCTAACATGTTTTATCTAAAACACGCCTTGACGCGCTCCCTGCTGAAAACCCTCCAATGGTTTCCAAAATCCTTGGGTTAAAACCTAAACTCCTTAACATGCATGGCACACAAAAACCTGAACCTCCCCAACTCCCCTTCTTCCCACTTCCATTCCAGCAGTCCCAAACTTCCTTGTAGTTCACAGAGCCCATCACAAACGTTCATACTTCTGTGCCTTTGCATGTGCTGCAAAGAGCCAGAATGCACCACTCCCTTTCCCCTTCTGTAGCTATCTGGTGAGCAGCCTTCAAAATCCCACCCTCTTCCTATACGAAGCTTTTCCTCACTCTGCCACCGTCAAATCCTCCCAACCTTCAAAAACTTTTGTAGCATTTTTAGCCTTCTATTGCAAATATCATACTAGAGTTCACTGACTTCCTGTTCATTTCCCACATTAAACAGTGAATTCTCTGTGGGTTCGTTATGTCTCTAGCACTTGGCATAGTAATTAGCACATAGTAGATGCTGAATAAAAGTATGCTGCCTCCAAGAGGCATTTGTTTCCAAAGAATCCATGGGCATGAGAGCACTAGGGAACTCCCGGGCATTCAATGGTGCGGTCCTGAGTTTCTGGCTGTGTCCATAAGGAACTGGGGGAATTGCTCTGGGGGACTCAGAATCTGCATGAAGTGCATTAGGATTTCCCATAGCACTGCAGTTGTTTCCTGTTTTTATTCCAATCTGCCGTGGGAGAGGGGAATTTCAGGAAGTCTGAGTGCAGGCTCCCTAGCTTTATTCCTGATACTGTCCTCTTCTTCGGCTTCCCAAACTCTGCATGGGCAAATGGCTGCAACAGAGTCTATCCACTGAGCCACATGGGTCATTTTAAAAAGTCACTCCTATTCTGTCCCCACACACAGTACGTGGGATTACTCAGGGTGTGAGACCCTCTTAGCCAACAAAAGTATAATTAATAAAAGTGACTTAGAACCAGGTCTTGATAAAGGCCCCTTTTCAGGCAGAGATTCCACATGATGAGAGTAAGCTGTAAGGATTGGGACAAGTGGGGCAGAGACCACACAACTCCAATATGCAGAAAGTTCTTTGTTCTAGACGTCACATAGCAAATATCTTATGGAGGAGACCTAGCCTTACTCAGGAAAACTGGGTAAGGCTGGATTTCATGCAGGAAGGCTTATCCATTTCACATCAGGGCATTTAAAGGCTTTGGCCCAAAACCACATGGTTTTTTGCTATCCTTAGCGGGTTATTGGTAAAAATATGTTTGATACTTACAGATGACTGAGCAGATAGGTCCCACTTTGTACTTGGTACCGTGTAGGCTTCTCAGAGATTGGGAAGCTTTTTGGGCCACTTCATTCTAGAGTGAAGGAACCAAAGAAAGGTGGATAAATAACATTTGTCTCTTGGAAGAACAGCTGTCCCACAGCAGAATGTGAAATGGGACAGTCTGATTAACTGGACGCTCTGATTAACTGAGGCTTCAGCACAATGTCCTTTTTGTTGCAACCATTTTCACTAAGAAGCAAGCACAAGTTCACTTTTGTTGGCTTTGAAAATACAACATGAATACGCTCATTGCTTATTTGATCCAGGTGTTTGCATTAATAATGGCCAGAGTCATTATTTTGTCACTAGCTCTCCTTGTTCAGGGTTGTGGATGGAAATAGGGTGGGAGTAAGGGGTTCAACAGAATGTGTACTGACCCCAGGATGTACTTAGGAAGTTAAATTTTTTTTTTTTTTTGCTAGATCCTTACATTGGCTTATTTCACTATGACTGTCTCTTTTTCCAAGAAGTAGAGCTCAGCAAAATATTTTCCATTATTTGAGGGTTCCAATTTTGACCGATTGAAGCTTTACTATCCTTGCTAGGGATAAATGTAAGGTTCTGAACTTGGGTCCAGGAAAACAACTACCAGATGGGGGAAACCTGGCTCGGCAGAATCCTCTGAGCCTGGGGGTTTCAGCTGTCAATAAACCCAACATGAGTCAACGGTACATTCCTACTGTCAAAAACCTGTGACCCTCAACTGCATAAGGAGAAGTGCGCAATCTGGACAAGGCAGTTATGGTCACACTGCCATGTTGGTTAACCCTTAGCACAAGTTTTACACTCAATTCTGGGAGCTGCTCTTGAAGAACGCAGACAAACTAATGCACATGTGGAAAATAGTGACCTGCATGGTCTGGAAACTTGGGACCATATTGTGAGTGCTTGAAAGAACTGGGGGTATTTAGTAGAGATAAGGAAAAACCTAGGAGAAGCAGGTTCCTGGTCTTCAAGTAATTAATGGATTAGCCTCTCAAAAGGAAGCAAACTTGCTCCATGGAGCCTAATGATACAACAAGGCTGGTGGGGGGAAACCATAAGGAGGTGGTGTTGGCTCTCTGTTAAGGAAGAACACAGACAATCAAATATGCCCCGATGTGGAACAGGCTCCCTTGAAAGCAGGAAGCCATCCAACCATAGACTGAATGACTATCTGGCAGAGTTTTGAGCACCAGTTCTGGAAAATCTAAGATGATCTAGGTCTAGTAAAAGTATCTTTCAGGTTCTTTCCAACCCTGACATTCTTTTGCCCCCCGATTTGACTTTGAGTGATAATACTCACCATCGAAACCTTGATAACTGCCCTATAGTGCTAAAATCAAACTAATGAGATGTAAGATACACCTGAACTGGAATAATCTATTTTGTTTCTGCCAAGAGCTGTTGACAATAATCTATTTGAAAGTAAACTGACCGAAAGGTCCCATCTCAGGGCTTATCTCTAACATATGAATTTCAAAAACCAAGCCTAACAACCAAATTGGAAATATTTGCAAATTCTCTTTAGCTGGGGATAGTTCTTGCTCAGATGTAAGCAGCCCTGTAACATGTCACCATCTGACTTAAGGCTGCCACCAGTCTACTTATTCATGAAACAGGAAAGATAATGGAAGATACCAAGTTAGGGAAGTGAGTGCTTTACACCCAACATCATACACCAGCGCAACATGATGTCAGGTCATAGAGTCAAAGGCACCAGGAAGGTCTTAGGCAAGTAGCTGGAGACAACATTTCTTAGCATAGAGCTTCTGACTACAGATCTAAGACCCTCAGGTTCAAATCCAAGTGGTTATTTCCTAAGCAACACCCTCAGAGCTTATGTTCAAATCAGGGTCCTGCTTGTCTAGATTATGGCAATAATAATTTCCCAAAGGAACTTAATTCAGGAAAGTCTCCATCACAATCGTGTCAGTGGTTAGACGTATTATATCGCATCCATCTATATACTCCCATCTCAGTACCTAATTTTATAACCGAAACTTATTTGTCCACACAATTGATGTTTGTAGCTGAGCTGAAATGAAGTTTCAGAAACTCACCAGCTCATCGAAGTTATCTGGCTTGGTACATTTATACCCATAGGGGAACATCAGCAGCTGGGAATAGCTGTGGAGGGTAATGAAGGCCTTGACTTTTCCATGACTCTTGATGAAGTTCACTATGGATTTTACTTCAACTTCAGAGTTGGCACTGGGTCCATGGTATGAATCAGAGCAAGGGTTGCTGCTGGCTCCAGGTCCTGACGGGATACAGAAGGCAGCCAGTGAGAACAGCGAGCTTTAAGGAGACACTATATGGAGGCGGTTACACATCACTAAGTTCCAACTCTGGAAATCAGAGCAAGGCTGTCACTACGTTTAGAGCGAGTCACTACCCAAAGGCAGAGTCAGGAAGCCTAACTGAAGTGATTCTGGACCTCTCTCTTCTTTAAAAATATGGCTCCTCTATATGGCAGAAAGAGCTATCAAATTAGATCATCTCCTCTCTGTGGGAGTTGTTGGAAGAAAAGCAAGATTTAATATTATAGATGGAATTCCTGCACTGGGTGGGAGTTGAGCAAGCTCACTTTCTGGGATTTCTTCCAATTCTTAGAGTCCAAGAGTACAAGATTCTATGCATCTGTATGTCTAAGTCACAAAACTACAAATGCAAGGAACCTCTGACACCCTTTCTTACAGTGAAGAAAATAATACTACATTTGACAACAAGGCCACCGTTGGCCTTAATTTTTTCAGCAACTGGAGTTACTCATGACCACTGAAGTGGGTCCCCTGTGGCCTGGCCAGGGCTCCAAATGCCAGAGAAAATCTGATGGGATGGGTAGGGGCTTGGACTTCCGAGGATCTCTAAGTGATATGGATAAAGGATAAATACAACCTGTCGCCTTATTTTAGAATTATTTTATAAAAACAACATTTCGGGGGGGGGAATTGGCATTGAATTGGTGGGCATTGTTCAATATTTTGAATCTGATGCTTTGAATTTTTTTTTTCCAACGCTAAAAAAAAAAAAAAAACTATTGTAAAAGCAATGAATGAAGTTGCCACTCATCCATATCCTGTCACAATTCCCTAGTGTGTTCTTTCTTGGTTCAATGAATCTCATTAATTGTCTTACAAATATTTAGTGATTGCCTTCTATGTCCCAGACACGGTGTTAGGAATACTACAGTGAAAAAGATAGTTTCTTATCTCACTGCTATCATATCTAATAAGGAAAAACCAAACAAATTTCCCTTCTGTGATTAGAGAACGATAAGGAGTTTTATCTGACAGCTGAAAGCATAAAGAAGCCCCCCAACCAGCCTGCCACTGAGCAAATCAACAAAGCCAGAGTAGCAAGCTTATATTTTCTTTTTGAATCTATTTTGAAAATCAATTTCTTAATCCTATTTGTACTTCTTCAGTTTTCTTTCTCGAAGCATCCATAGATGATGTAATGCTTCTCCTATGAATAGATGCTAACCCCCTCTGGTGGTTGGTTCAGGGCTTCCGGAGGCCTCCCGCCATTGCGCAAAGCCTCACTCTGAGGCGGGCTACAGCTTGTGGGAAAACCAAGATGTGAGACAAAATATATTAAATGCTGCTCAGAGCTCTGTGACAGCACTGCGCCCCTGTGAAGAGAACTTAGTTAAGTGTTTTTCAAATAGGTTTTTAAATGGCTCGAATCCTGAATGGGCTTAGCAGGCTGACAGCACTCCAGAACCACGCAAAATAGCTAATTGGCCAGACGTCTGACCAGCCCTGGGGCAAGTCCCTGCGCTCACCTCCAAAACCTGCGTCCCAGTTCCGGTTAGGATCGACACCAACACAGAATCTTCCAGACACCTTGGACCGGGTCTTCCGCCACATACGATTCTTTAAAATCCAACCAAAAGAGAATATGGGGGGAGGGGGCAGGGGAGCCGGTCATTGAGCCTGATGAGGTCCCTTTAGAATTCTGTTAATTTCCCTCGCTCCCTCCCCAAGGCCCCTCTGGAGCTACACTAATTTCCCTCGCCACAGAGGTGTCAAATAGTCCTCCTACGCAGTTCTGCCCGGAACTTCTCACAGCATCACCACAGTGAGTAGATATTCCTCCATCTCCTCCAATAAATACCTGCCAAACCATGTTCATAGAACACCAGTTCTATTACATGTTAACAACCAAAAAAAAAGTGGGGGAGAGCACAAGGGTTCTGTAATAGAATATTTGGGGGGAAATAAAGAGCTAAATTGGCTAATTTACTTCAGAACTTCTAAAGGTTTTTAATGCTTGAATATTTTTATGAAGCTCCAAGAGAGGGATACAGTGCAAAGCATTTTCTAAACTTCAGTGTGGATGGAAACTTTATTCATAGGGTATCTCATGAGTACTATTATTTGTACGAGTTCCTTTTGAACACACACTGAAAAACGCTATCTAGTCAGATCTCTCCAAAAATAAACTCGAAGCTCTGATTCATTTTGAACATACATGGGGTCACGGTTGCCACAATGGTGTTTTGTAATGAGATTTTTAAAGGAAGAAAAGAACTACATAACTCCTTTTAGTAATACTCAGAGGATTTCTTCTACAGAGTTTAAGGAAAATGTTAGATGTATTGTACTGCCTACCTAAATCCTGCCGCAAATCTAATTGTCAGCAGGTAACATCCGCCTCTTCTTTTCTATCAATTCCGCCACAAAAACACAGAGATAATTGGAACAAATCTCCTAGGTGACTCACACTGAACACTAAGTCTAATAGCCCAGCCTCACAGCTGAAATGGGCTCTGACGCAAGCAATATGTGAAGACATCGTGTGTTGGAATAAGAAGTGATTATAAACTCTACTATTTGCCTCAATTCAGAGCCACTACTGAGAGATTACTCATTCTGTTTCAGGTAAATCAAGAACAGAAGGATTACTTTTATTTATTTTTGAAGTTCCTACACATCTCCTTAGATTCTTGTTTGAAGAAGAGAAAAAGCCTGGGCTTACTTTGGTTTGTGAGTACACATATCCATCAGGGTTTGTGACGGGCAGCAAGAAGATATCCATTGTGTCCAAAATGGAAGTGATGGATGGATCATTTCCATAATCAGAGGCAATCTGAGCAGAGACAACATATATGTCAATCTCACACCTTCCCTTTCCCAGAGAACACAGAATAGAATATTAAGGCGATGTATTTTTTCCAAACACGAACTAGCTATCGTCGCTGATCAATGGGTCTTCCAGGACTATAGTCCAATCTCCTGCAGTATTAGTATGTTTCATATGCCAGTGTCTATACGTTTATTTCTAGTCGGAATTATTTACTTATTTGAAATAAAAGTCAGATATCACTTATCCATTCTCCCTCAAAAGCAGAATTTTTCCTATTAATTCTGGTGAAGCATTTTGCAACGGTTGGCAGCGGTGTATGTGGCTTATAGGGATCTATGAACCAAAGGAATTTCTGCCGTTTACTTTAATCATCACACAAGGTAGCTTTCCAAAACAACTCACTACCAACATTAGATAACTTAAATATACAGAGACTTTTCTGAAGATACAGAGAACCAGTTAAATTCCTCTTGGGGAATTAAATTTCTACTTGCCATCAATTGCAGTAGAGTTGAAGTTTTTGCTGGATTAAAATTTATTCATTTCCTGTGCTCAGCCATCCTAAGGCATTATTATTCAACTGTTAAATATCCATTTCATAATACCCTAAAGGTAACCGCATTTTAATTGAAGGGAAAATGTATCAGTCAGTATGCATGTGGTTGCACATGCTTGAATGATCTGATGTGGATTGATTTCCTTTGCTCATGAATTAACATTCTAATTTATAGCGTGTCATTTTTGAATCACTTAAGAATTACCAGATGAGGTCACACCCAGCCTGGTGTCCTGACTCTAATTCCAATGAACATGTGGAAGAGAGGTATCGCTACATCCTAACTTCAAAATCAGATTTGGAAAATTTTCAGAACCACCAAAAACCCTTAACTAATTCCACTTTGGATCTGTAGGTCAGAGTAAACTCTCTTAGCACTTGTTTATTTTCCATCTGAGCCCCTTTTGTGATTTTATAGATTTCCTGCACATTGTGCCTCAGCCCTGAGAATTCAAGGCAGCAAAACATTTTTCTCTAGTCTGTTTTTATGCTGAAATCTGACTCCCGCAGTCCTTCCTTGCTACCCTCTCAATCTCTTCTAGTTCGCTGTTTCTTTTAACAGCACACAGTGGCTCGCCGGATAGAGTGCCAGGGTGCTGGGTGGGACAATACCGGAAAAGATTGAATACGTCTGTATCCCGCCTGTGTAACAAGAGGGCTTGGGCTGGAAGCAGTCAGCCGTTAGGACCACAGGGACTGTTGTGAGGCTAGGTGGGGTCTGATATTAGAAAGACAAAGTAATTGCTTAATTTTAGGCAAAACGACCTTATTTGCCGTCCACAATGCAGTAGCTTGTGTAACCCACTCTCGAGCATGGATCCCAGCATCTAGCCAAATGGCCGGCTTGTCTCCGCCGGTGCTGAACTGCAAAAGAAGCGTGAAAATGTGAACGCTCTACCGCTGCAGGTTTCCAGTCCCCTCTTTTCCCTGGGGCCTTGTCTGTCCCTCTTTCTATACTTGATGTGATTGAAAGAGAAGGAAGAGGTGTAGATAGTGAGGCTATCGATTAACTCCTCTCAACGTGATTTTTTTTCCGTCCCCGTTTTAATGTAAGCGTAAGTGCAGGCTAACGAGAGCGGCATAGACTTTTTCTTCTTTCGTTTGTAAAAAAATGTTGCAGATAACGTAATAACATGAAAATATGTTCATCGTATGTTGCAAACTTTAAAAAACATTACAGAATGTGTGTACATATATATGTATGCAAACATAAGAAAAAGGGAGAGGGAGAGAACGAGAGAAAAGAAATATACAGCAACGTGTTAACAGCCATCATTCCATAGTTGTGGAATTAGGAATATGGGATTTGGGGGGGAGGGGGTTGTTTCTCCATTTTCCAATTTTATGCCATGATTGCGTTATTTTTGTTATAAAAACGCTCATGATAACCTTTTGAGCCCTTCACATGAACAGTTGTTTGACTCTGGAGGTGCTTTCCAGAGTTTAAATTTTATGATCTAAGTGACTCAGTTTTATTTGGAGCAGTAGCTTTGCCAATTGGATCAGTAAATGGGGAGGAAAAGATTATTTTTGCACCATCAACTTCTATCTCTGCGCGGCACTCTAAACATAGCAGATAAGGTAAATGAGAAATGCAAATCTTTGCTAAAAATTACAGTTCACGGGTTTTGAGAGTTTTAGTTGAAGGTGTTTCGTGCCTTTTCCTCTTGAGCTCAAATGTAAAAAGCAAGGGAACTTTCAAAAACACATAACATTCTCAACCACGGGGGCGGGGGGGGGGCGGAATCCAAGAGGGATGAGAAACTGCGGTTTCCTGGCCCAGCTGCAGGAGAAAAGGGCAAGAGAAAATTTTTAAAAAGAAGGTAGTAAATATTAGCAAATGTAGCCCGGTGTCAATAAAGTAGGCAAACCACTCCTCTCAGGCCTGCTTTGAGAAAAACACTCTGGAGAAATCCATCTGTCCAAACGAGTCCGTTGGTTCACAGCCATAACGTTTCCAAATTTAGCAGGGAGTTGTGACACTTTTTTTTTTTCTTAGCAAACTCTTTCTAGGAAATCGGGAAATAATTTTCACTTTTTCAGGGCAAAGTGAAAAAGCTCGAAATTATCAGCACTAAGGCTGTTAGAGGTCACAGATTAAAGTAAAACCTTAATCTTTTTCAGCGAGCACCTAAAAAATGTCTTCGTTTCTGGGCATTTGCCTTTGCGATTTAGTCGCCCGTCATTCTTTCGCACACTGCGGGAACCCTTTTTTTAAATGCGTCTCGGGCAAGTACTTGACGCTTTTTTCTTTTTTTT
>NW_011888814.1:9553185-9555934 GCF_000151845.1 Pteropus vampyrus | reverse complement strand
GCCTGCGCCCCCTCCCCTCCCTCTGTTCCTATTGGCGCGTTCGTCTCTGGTTCCCTGAGAGTTGAATCTATCAAGATGAGAGCATTAATTCACTCCTGCAGACCTGCGTCAATTTGCGCAGGAAAGAGAAAAAGAAAGGGGGTGGAGGTCGTGGGGAGGTGCATACTCAAAACCAGCAAGGACCGGTTGGGGGTCGGCGGGGAGGGGGGAGGAACCGCTCTGCAGGCCGCGCTGGGAGCGACAGCCCGCCTGGGAGGAGCAGGATTCCAGAAGCATCGGGAGGAAAATCCACCGCCGCGACCTGTGTACCTTGAGCACGTTCAGGGGCCGTTTTTCGAAAGAATACCCAATATTCACTTTGCTCACTAGGCCAGGGTGCTCAGCCTCGAGGTTATCCATTTCTTGGGAAATCTGAAATGTTTAACATGAATAAATAAACACGTTTGCAAATGAATCATCTGATGTATGCATTAGCGACTTTCCTCTCCCTTAAATTCCCCCAGGACAAAGTGGCGAGGTCAGCGCGGCGGATGCCGTGGGATTAGGGACGTTCGAGGCAAAGCTGAAAGATGAGCCCCTGGGCATCTGCAGGGGCCGGGGCGAGGGAAGCCATTTTGCGGCAGCGGAGCCGGCTCCTTCCAGCTTTGTCCTTAAAACAAAATGGCACTTCTCTGGCTTCCCTGTGGCTTTCCTCAGCCCAGCTCTGAGGTGGGCTTCCCCAGTCGGAAAGCTGCTCGCCCTCCCTAGCAGAGGGACACAAATGGTGGTGGCACCAAAAGGAAAAAAAAAAAAAAAGTGGGTTTCGAAGAGGCAGGCGGCACAAAACGCAGCAAGGCTAGTTCAGGAAAAGGCATTAGGGTGCCTGTCTCAGAGGCACTTGTCGCCAGCTACAGGGGCGCCTATTTGCAAGGTTGATTGAAATTCCGTGCAGCTGGGACACCCAAGCTGCGTCCATTGCTGGGATTGAGACATGTCTGGGCGTGTGTGGAGAGTGAACGGCATGAACACAGTTCCTCCAGCTGTTGCCGGCATTTGTCCTCCAGGACACAGGCACCAATCTGTGAGGCCCACGAAGGCGAGAGCTCTTGTTTCTCTCGCTCCCTTTTCTCCCTCACTGTATCGGTCTCCAATTCCTTATCTAAAACCCTTAGGGGCCATATATGTTTCAAATTAAAATTTCTTTCTTTCTTTCTTTCTTTTTTTTTTTTTTGAACTTTAGGAAGGTAGGAAGTGCTAAATGTTACGCATGTGGCATTGCTCCACATTTCAAATATATTAATGTTTCTAGCCGTGACACAAACGGGTAGTCAGTTCAGGTCAGCTCTGCCCCCAAATGAGCTTAGGTTATGTCAGGTTTTGCCACCAAAAAATTCGTGGGGAAATTTTGTTTTCAGAGTTCTTTGCATTTTATGATTCCTGATTTGGGGAATTAGTACCTATTGGATACCTCCTCTCTGGCTCTTTCCTAATTCCCCAACTCTCCCCTTAAAATCCCAAATCTCTATCCCCTCATCCACTTCCCTCATCTCCCACCCCCAAATCAATTCGTGCAAATAAACCCCTGCGGGCGGAAGAAAAGCTGTCTGTCTCAAAAAGGCAAACGCAGCACTGCTCAAGAGCCCATCTGGCAGCATGTGACCCAGGTAAAGGAAGGGGCATTCTTCACACCAACAAAATTAGGAAAGACAGCAAAGACTGCACAAGACTTTGCCACTTTAAGATCTGGATGCTTTGAGCAGAGACCCCACCCTTGGCTAGAATTCAGAGGTGCCAAGGTGTCCCCTGATTCTATCCTCAGTGGCAGCCATGAACCATACCTCTCAAATGGCTTTGTGAGCAGCACAGGTCAGAAACCAGCAAGGGGGCCCTGAGCAGAGAGCATGAGCATGGAAGGCCATTTGTATGCTCACCTAAGACACTCCTAGACCTTTCTGAAATAAAGGGATGGCTGCTGGGATGGGCAGGTGGGCTTTAGGTCCTGATTTAAGGTAGTGACGCTAACACTGGCTGTGAAATCCTAGGGAAACTTGCAGAAAGAAGTTAGGAAATATGAGAATAATTTCCGTTAAATCACCAAGTGGATATATAGGTCTTGTCATCTGAGAAGAGAATGGTCCATTTCTCTGATGTTCAGTTTGAAACACCTACCTCTTCCAAGGTGTGATAAGCCGCAAAGTTGAAGTTACCATTCCGTTCTCTTTTCTGATTCAATAACATTTCTTCATTCTCTTTGTCCAATAGAACCTAAGATAAACCAGTCATAACTATGATTAGTTTATAGCAATGCATTTTAATCTACAATTGTGAAGGAAATGGTGACACTCGGGTCCCCAGTCCTAAGCATTCCTCTTCTTGTGCTATAGGCTTTCGGGTCATGCTTTTCGCTTATTCTGGCAGCACTCTGAAAGTGGATGGGGCATTAATGGGACTTCTCGCCAGCCAGATGCTGCAAATATAGGATGACAGTCCCATGGTTGTCCTGTGGCTCGTTCTACCAATCTGGGAATCCAGGGTGTATAGATGTAGATGTGAACAAAACCAACTCTGTGTCCTAGATTTCATTTCATTTTTAAGTTGCACGCTGTGACCTTTGACCAACTTCATAGCCCTTAGCAAGTATATCGAAGCTTTCTAGTTAACTATTGGTGTTCCTTAAAATGTAGCAATAAATATTTTTGTTAGCAACATCTGGAATGGCATGACAACCAAGATAAATTTCAAACTAGTAATAGTATTGATTATAAACAAT
>NW_011888814.1:9536692-9552425 GCF_000151845.1 Pteropus vampyrus | reverse complement strand
TCCCCTAGGATGGTGGGTGACTTCCAGAAATCAAGCTGAAAGGGATAAAAGGCTAAAGCAATGAGTGTGACCCACGGAAATGGACAGCTCAGCACCAATAGATTTCAAGAAATCAATTCATATCTATTTTATCTCAAACCCACAAGTCTGGAATCATTGTGTAATCACTACAGTATTGTAAAAAGGGTTTTTAAATAGCCAAGCATTGGCATATGTGTTATAACCTCCCCCATGGTCAGATATTAAAACTGGCGGAAGGAAAAGATTATTTAAAACTATGGCAGTTTTTTTTTTTTTAACAGTTGACATTCAAGTGATCCGATTCATTTCATAACAATATTAATACTATAAATTCTTTTAGGAGGGAAATAATGCATTAAAGTTGTGCAAATTTTTTTCAAAATAACTTCAATCTCTCTTTTCATTCTTATAATAAACCTGTGAGATAGAGTGGTTTATTTATCCTCATTACACTGAGTGGAAAAATGAGACACAGGAAACATAGGTGACTTGCCCAATGCCACATAGCTGGGGTAAGAGCCCAGACTTTCTGTATCCCAGCTCCATGAGTTAGCACTCCACACACTGTCAGAAGACAAGATAACAGTCCAAAGTATGAGATCTCAGTCATTGCATCTAACTGCAGAGTAGTTTCTGGGAGACAGAAACCTCTGTAGGACAGATACCTGAAGATGTTCTTCAGCCTCCAATTCCACCAGAGTTTTTACTTGTTCTTCATTCCTTGGTATGATCTCCAGAACTTGGTCTCTAGAGAATATTAACCACACACATGACCTTAAAAGCAAAGCCTGGACATTGCTTCCTGTTGCTTTCTGCTCTTGTTAGTCTCCGCATGCCAAGGGGTTAATGCAGCAGTCAATAATCTCTTTGACGATCAAGAAACTAATAAATAGTACACTGACCCACATCCCCAGAACAGGAGTTGATAGAATGGCTTTACTTCCCCCAAGGGTATGTTATCTAAATACTAATTAAGAGGTGTACCTGCTCCTAGCAGGAAGCATGCCATTTAAGTACCTTTCCTTAGCTAATGATTATACGCAAATAACATCTGCTGCTCATAAAGCATTGGCTTTTAAAATTTATCTGTTCTTGTTTTTCAGAAATAAGTTTTTAAAAACTGTAATAATTAGTTTGGAGCTTGTAAGAGGAATTGAATTCACATCTGGGTAGAACTAGGGTGTTTTTTTGCTGTTGTCAACTGAAATGTATCAGAGTTCCGCCTCCAAACCCCATTTACGTAGCCCAAACTTGGGGTATGCCTAGGGACAATTGGGACCCAGAAAAATTATGGTGTGCCTCCCTCTCCATGCACACATACACATAATGAAGAATAAAGGATATCTAGGACACCTTGGCAGGAAAGAGAAATTGCAAAACAAGCAACCGCCTATCGTTAGAAAAAAAAGTAGAGTAGTAGAGCTGGAGTCTTACAACCCTTCCCCGGTGAAAAATGTTTCTTTTTTATTCCTTTCTCCAAGTAGACTGACTTCCTGTGTCCCTTCCCTTCCCATCTGTGCAGTGGGGAATGGATTGGTAAAAAGAGCCATATAACAGGGATGAGAATTCAGGTCTTCTGAAACCAAATGCCATGCAATTTCCAATAAACTCTAGTGGAATACATAAGTGGTAGAATGAGATCTTCAAGACTCTCCTGCCTTCAAGTATCCACCTGCCACAGATGGCCTGAAAATTTTTCCATTTGAGTCTCATTCCTTTTGGTTAATGCATAGACTCCCAGGAGTCCTCCTTCAAAATGGAAAGGCACTGGGAAAAGTAATGCATTAGGCTAATATTTCTTGGTATGTGTGCTAAGGAATAGTAGCCCTCTGAGTTGCTCAACAACAACAAAAAAAAAGTGGAGAGGAATGTGATAATGAAAAATACTGGGTAGATGCAGCACCCAGATTCCCCGTTATAGATTTACAATGCACACTAATTTAGTAAAGTACCTAGAAATCCTATAGTTTATTTAACTCTCTGGTTCCTAGATTTATTCGAATATCCACTTTTGGGAGCCAAATTTATTTGACCACTTCGTTAGTTCCCTGTAACACTCTTCAAGAAATGCTGCCTAAAGCTCTTTATAGAATCTCAAACCAAAGTGTTTTGAAGCAAAGATGAATCCTACAAAGCCATGAGAGTTGGATATGGGCTGAAATATGCAGCCCTGGTCCTCCCTGTTCATCAGATTCCACTGCAGGGCACTAGATCTGAAGATGGGGAGGCCTAGGGCTGACATGGAGGATGAAGCCCAGAAAGGTAGGGACGAGGCAGTGGGGGAGTAACTCATCACTTATTAACATGGTGCTGAGACAAAGGGCCAAACCGCTTTATTTCCACATCCCTACATTCTGATCATCAGAGGGGAAAGTGAGTAAAGAAATAGAGTATATGTGTTGTTTTCATTATTTTTCTTTAAATGTCATTCATCTCTTTTGTTGATCACTCACTCCTATTACTTCCATCATGCCCTCTCTAAATCTAAGAGAATTTTGAAAATGCTGAACACTCAACCCATTATTCTTCCACAATCCAGTGAGAGACTCTGAATCAGGTAAGCAAAAGTCAAACAGGCATCAAGAGTAACTTACCCCACAAATGTTACTTGACAGTAGATATGCCCCAAAAGGGAACCAAAAAACAAGATCAACTTCATGGTCAAGGGTCTTCCCCAGAGTCTAGAATTCAATGTCATTCCCGAACTTTATTTATAGGGACCACAGCTGAAGCTGATATGTCAGCAGTCTAAGAACTCAAGTGAATTCCCACATGGTAAAATTCCCACCTGCAGGTCAAATTCCCAAGGTTGTAGACACCCACCTGTATGATATCACCTGTGTGATATTTTCCATTCTTACGGTGAGATAACAAACTTTGATGGAAAGAAAGAAAAAACACTAGCATATAGCAAGGGCAAATCCTATATTTATGATTTAGAATATAAAACGCTACTAACTCTACCCATTGCTAGAAGCCAGATTAATAGACCTAGAGGTGAAAGTCCTTTCTGGGTCTCTGAGGGGAAAAAAAAAAAAAAAAGGCACAGCATGTATAGTAAATACTTGGGCATCCTATCACATTCCATTAGTTTGCTCATTTGTTTATTTTTATAATGTTTACCCTGAAAAGCTGCAATCACTCAGTCCACACCTGCAGAATCTCCCTGTAGATGTGGGTCAGTCCAGTCCTCACTCTATATTAAAACAAAACAGGAAGGCCCTTAAGTATTCCATTTGAACCGTCTCTAAAGTGATCCATCTGCAAATTGATGTCCCCATTTCTGTGCTTTTTCCCAAAATGAAAACGTCTTTCTGATTGTGACAATGAAATTGCTTGTTATAGAAAGTTTAGATAAAATGGAAGTGTTTTACTTAATCACCAGTAATTTCTCCACCCAAAGAAAACCATTTGGTGTATATCTTTCTAAATTTCTGTGTTTTATAGCTTTTCCTGAAACAAAGATTAGATCATATCATGTATTCTGATTTTTAAACAAATACTTTTTTAAACAAAGGCGATCTTCTCTTGTGTATAAGCATGTATCTACATTAATCTGACTTTGCTCTTCCTTGCAAAAGAAGAAATTACACCTACCTACTTTTAGGAATCATACGTTATTACATTAGTCATTTGCACACATTACATTCAGTCTAGCGAGGATCAACTACAGACACAAGGAAATTTTCGTCTGTCCTCTGTGTGTTAAATCCTTCATCTGCACACACTTTAACTCCCTGGGTTAGAATTCTTAGGCACCTACTTGAAGAGGAAAGGCACATATCTGGTGTTTTTGGTTTAAGAAACTCCTGGAATCACTTGATTTTTTTATTTTCCCAGGCATCCGTTGAAAATGGAAACCAAGAGACAGAGGCCATAATTCACCCTCATGTCCCAGCATCTACGGAGTAAACAGTAGTCACATGAATTGAAATGCGTGTACTTGGAGGAACAGTAAAAGTTTCTTGAAAAAGAAGGGGTTTAAATTGAGTCTTAGAGCACATAGGATTTGCCAAGGAGAGCCTGGATTTCTGGCGGTAGGGAAGCATGAGAAAGGGAGAAGATGGGGAAAACTCACTGCGCACATTTGGGTTAGGGAGGAAACGTGCCTCACTCAGGTTGACCTGCCCCTGGGTGTGGTGGGAAAGGTAAAATATGAGAAGGCAGGGCAGGATGGTAGAGGGCCTCACAGTCCAAACAGAAGAGTTTACACTTGAAATGGAGAGCCTCGGAGGGTTTCTGAGCAGCCAGGTGATGAGGAAGGCAGTATTGAGAATGAAGAACCTTACGGAATGGGTTGCATAGCAGTCATATCTGTAATGTTCTGAAATGTATCACTAATAGTTTACAAACAGAGCTGTAAAACTCTTTTTACTATAAGTAATACTGTTAAGCCTGAAATGAGAAAAAAATATGCCATCATTATGTAATATATTAGTATCAGGGAATCTGGGTAAAAGAAGCACAGGAACTCTCAATACTATCTTGGCAGGGAGCCAAGTAAGGAGCTTCGTAGAGAAATCCAGATTTTAAATGATGCATGTGGACTAGGTGGTGGTAGAGGGAATGCGTGAGATGGACTCAAAGAGGTATTTCAGTGGAATAATCACGAGTCCATGGTGAGCGACTGGTGCCTGACTGAGTAGAGAAGTCATGGAAAGGGTACTTTCCAGTGGCCAGATGGTCACTTCCATGGCAGCCTCTCAGCAGTTCTGCATCCAATTGCCACACCGTGTGATGTAACACTGTAAGAATTTGTTTTATCTCCCCTATAGTACTCTTTCAAAGAAGAGTTTTCACTGAGAAGTACCACCCAATGAATTGAATTCACTATAACTGTTAGGGACATGCTAGCTCTTATCCTGAAAATGATAGGGGAGATGAGCCTAGAGCCACAGTGGGGATCCAAGAGAAGCTTGGACCCTTCACTCCTGAGCCTAGAGTTAGTCCAAAGGAGAGAGAGGACTCCAGGATGAAGCCTGAGGTGAGAAAAAAAGAACATTCCCCAGAATGGATGAAAATAGTCATTAAAAAATAAATAGAAGAAATTGGAGGAGGAGAAAGCACAAGCCTTAGTAGGAGGCTGTAGGGAAAACTCCAGAAAGCACTGTTGTTTCTCTCAGTTAATGACAATCAAAACAGAGCTCCATCCTTCTGCCCTTCATTATTCTAGGGGCTGGATAAATTCTGTTTAGATAGCTATGTTGAAGTATGCATGACATACAATAACCTGCATATATTTAAAATATGCAATTTGATAAGTTTTGACATACGTATACATCCATGAAATTATCATCACAATCAACATCATGAACATATGCATAACCCCCAATAAAAACTGTTTTTGAGAACTACAGAGAAAATCTCCAGACGGAAAGAGATCATTGAAGACCCCTTTGCTTTGAGGATGAGGAACCAAGACCCCAAGAGGGAAAGTGATTTACACAAAGCCCAAGGGCTGATCTGGGGTTGGAGCAGGCACAAGAAGTTCCATTCTCAGACTCAGGGGCACTGCTCTGACACTCTGGACTGTCCAGTTATCCAAGATAATTCTTCTCAGCTCTAGGAAAAGACCATTTCAGACCAAACACTTACTTATCAACCTATCCCTGGGGAAGCTGTAATTTGAAAAGAGAAAAATGATAGCTCTCTTTAGAAAAGTGCTCTAATAGCATGTTACTTCCTATTAGGGATGATGTTAGGCACACTTCTCATTTTTGCCCTTTAACCTTAGAAAGTGAGTAGCCTAATAGTAGGAAGAGTAAGACACTAAATGGAACCACAGGAGAACTGCCTACAAATTCAATCTTCCAGTCGTTACCAGATTCAAAAGCACTTCAAAATCAAAACTCTGAACGCCTTTGCATGTAGAAACAGTATTACTTATAGTAAAAAGAGTTTTACAGCTCTATTTGTAAACTATTAATGATACATTTCAGAATGTTACAGATTAAATAGACTTCTGAGTTCTGACTAAAAAATACACAAAATTATAGTGTCTGAAAAAGATGTTCTCCAAATATCAATCAACCAAACTTGAAACCAAATTTTCCATCAGAGAAAGATAAAGATTATATCAGAATTGCTTGGTTCTCTGCTGCACATGAGCAAGGTGACTCAAAATTTTTATGGAATTGCTTTGTTTTGACAAATATGCCATCGTTATGTAATATGTTTGTATCAGGGAATCTGGGTAAAAGAAGCACAGGAACTCTCAATACTATCTTGGCAACTTTGCCATAAATCTAAAGTTATTCCAAAAATTACTCCAAAATAAAAAGTGTTTTTAAAAATTAAAAACCTTCAGGAAGTCAAGTACCAAAACAATGAAAATGCAGTCAATATACAGTGGGAAATATCTGCACATATATTTTAAAGGGTTAATATCCTTACTATGTAGACAGCACTTACAAAAGTCTAGAAAAAAATATCTTGTGTAAAATGGACAATAATAAAAATAGGCAGGTCAAACAGACACACATACATATATGCAAATATATGGCCAAATATTAAAAAATGTTCAATATCTACAGTAATCAAAGAAATGCTATTTTTTAAAAAGAGATGGCATTTTTTTCGGCAATTAGGTTAGCAAAGTTGTTTGCTTTTTTGGTTACGGTGGATGTTTGCTTAGTTGTTTTTGTTTTTGTTTAGTTTTCAATTACATACGATATTAGTTTCAGGTATACAAAATAGTGATTAGGCAGTTATATACCTTACAAAGTGATCACCCCAGTAAGTCTAGGACCTATCTGAGACCAGAGTTGTTACAATATTTTTGATTATATTCCTTTTGCTGGCCTTTACATCCCTATGACTATTTTTATAACTGACAATTAGTACTTCTTAATTTCTTTCACCTTTTTCACCCATACCTAGAAATAAATTTAAGCAAGGGGGTAAAATACCTATAGCAGAAAACTTGAAGAAAGAAATTGTAGATACAAATAAATGGAAGGATACACTGTGCTCCTGGATAGGAATAATTAACATATTAAAATGTCCATACTACTCAAAGCAAACTACAGATTCAATGCTTGTGTTTAATATTACCGAGAATTGGTGAGGATTTGGGAAGATGGGCACTAGTGGAAGAGCGTACACCGTTACAGCTTTCTGAGAGAGATTTGGCACTTCAAATCCAAAAACGTACAGATATGGACCTCTGTGCCTATCATTCTTCTTTCTTTCAGGAATCAATTCTGAGGCACTCATCATGGACACACACAAAGATTTGCCTACAATTTATATTGTTTAAAATGGTAAAAAATTAGAAAAATCCTAGTGTTGGTTAAATCAAGCAGAGCAAATCCACACCAACCAAAGATGAGGTGACCATTAAAAATGATGCTGTATAAGAAACTATGAATATGTAAAGACATGAAAAGATGTTTATGGAACATCAAGTTGTTTTTAAGGAGGCTTACAAAACAAAACATACATTCAAAATGATTATATAGGAAAGAGATACTCCAAAAGAATAACCCAGTGATTTGGCTGCACAGATTTGCCAAAATTTCTGCGTAGTTAAGTTGCTTTAATGTTCTTCATCTTGCTTATAATTTAAATTTTTAAAAAGGCGGGGGGAAAGACCAAATATCCCTCTGACGTGGGAAGCCACGATCTCAGCATCTTTCCTTATACCTTGATCCCAATCTAGTTTGGGGTCTCTCTTGGTACTGTGCTTTCTAGCCTGCCTTTCCCTTTGGTCTGTGAGTTCCCAATTTGGGTTCACCCTTATACTCCATTTTCCTACCTACCCATCCTTTGGGACTCCCCAGAGCTCACCACCCTGCCCGCTCTCTGCTGCCCCCTCCTGCCACCAGCAGACAACCACTGTGTGAATTTGTGGGACCCAGCTTACACTGGACCCCAGGCTTCTCCTTCCAAAGACAGCCTTTGCACTTGCTTGGGTTTAAAATCCATTACACATTTATATATATATATTAAGTCAGTTGGGAAGAACAGACAGGCTCCATAGATCGTTGGCGTTTGCAACACCAGATTGGAAGACCTCCAGTATGTAACTATCCGTCCTGCCTCAGCTGGAAGTAAATAGAGCCATCCAACACCATGTATGAAGATCTATCTCCTCATCCTCTCTTTCTGTATCAGGTTTCCATTTATGATTGCCCCAGTCCTGGATCTATGAATGGATTACTCATTTCTGGAATACTTACTTTGGTACTGTTAAGTCTATGATCTATGAATGGATTACTCATTTCTAGAATACTTACTTTGCGACGGGTACTGTTAAGTCATAGGGGTCCAAAGATTAATAAGATTTTATCAGCTGAGAGCTCAATGTCTAGACCAGCACTGTCCAGTAGATGATGGAAAGGCGCTCTATCCACACTGTCCAATAATGTAGCCACCAGACACACATGGCTATTGACCACTTGAAATGTGACTGGTGTGATTGGGGTACTGAATTTTTTATTTTATTTTAATTAGTTTAACTTAAATTTAAAAACTGAAGCAGTGTAAAATATTTTTTCCTTTAAACACACTTTAATGATTTGGTAGGACATTGTAACTATTGAACATTTAGCATCCAAATTGAGATATGCTGTAAATGTAAAATGCACACCAGACTTCAAAGACTTAGTATGAAAATTAGAATGTAAAATATCTCATTAACAATTTTTATATTCATTACATGTCAAAGCGGTAGTATTTGGGGCATATTGGGTTAAAAACATGTTATTGAAATTGCACTTGTTTCCTTTTACTTTTTTATGCAGTTACTAGAAAATTTTAAATTTCGTATGTGGCTTGCATTAAATTTCTATTAGATAGCACTGGTCTACAGAAAAAAAATAGTGATATTTAAACAGTCTCCTACTAACATACGCTATAATTTCCTGGAAACGTGTACAAAGTCTAATGCATAAAAGTTAAACAATACACTTACCTGGGGTAGTTTATTCTCGAGAGCTAAAAAAAAAATCACAGAATCCCTAATTTCAACCTGCATTAAATAACAGCCTTTTTCCAGTTGCAAAAGTAACTCATGCTACTTATTAAAAATTGAAACATTACAGAAATAACTCAGTAAGTTAAGGTATCCCCAGAGATAATTAACAGTTTGAGCTATATAAAAACATGTTGTTACTATTGTCTATTTTTGTAAGTGTGATATTATACTGCATTTTGGCAAGAGCTGAATCGTATTCCACTATATGCGTATACTATAATTTATTTAACCAGTCTCTTATTTATGGCATCCAGTTTTTACTATTTCACGGCATACTACAAGGAACACTTCCGTACTACCTTTTTTATACTTTTTAGATTTATTTTTTTTTTTGCTTCTAAAATAATATTCTCATAGTAAAAACATTCAAACATTACTGAAAACTATAACACAAAAATGTGACAACCTCTCATGTTGCCCACCCCGACTCCCCTGCCCTAATCTGTACCCTTGATGACTGTTACCAGTGGTGTATATTCCAACAGAATTCTTTTTTCTGTGTCTATATTTACGAGCTTATCTTTTTCTCTTAAAAAATTTTAGACAGACTATACATAGATTTAAATTACTTTTTAACTTAAAAATAATATTTGGACACCTTTCCATGTCAGTGCATATACTTAAGCTACTAATAAATGTTCATCAAAAAGAAACTAGTTTAATAAATAATTACATCTATATACACACACACACAATTAATCCTGTGCATTTATTAAAAGGAAATTAGATAGATCTTTACAAATGAACATGGAATGATGTCAAAAATATATTTATAAGCAAAAAAGGCAAGTGGTTGAATAGTGTGTATTGCAATTCAACTTTTTTAAGAAAAATCATATTTATACAATTATCCCTATCCAAATCTATTTATTTCTAAATTCAGACAGCAAGAGTTAAAGTTTAGGTAGTGAACTCCGGTAGTGAAGGACGTTAAGTTTTCTAAATGTATTCAGCTCTAAAGTTTCAGATAGTGAATAGCAAGAGTTGGGGTGAGGAGAAACATAGCTCAAAATATTTATCTGAGTCTGTTCAGTTCCTAGGTTTGAAAAGCAAGAGTTCAGCTTATCACATGTGTTTATGCACAAAAACGGTCTGGAAATAATATGCGTAGAACTGTTAGCAGTAATCATCTTTGGGATGGAATTTTCTTTCTATTTTAACATAACTGTGTTATTTGAATTTCTTACAATGCGCATGGGTACTTCTATTCAGAAAATAACACAATAAAAATGTCACTTTAAAAAAAGCAGATTCAGGGGATATGGCAACCTAAGCAGATATGATACTTCAATGAATATTCTATCTATATTTTTTGTATATCTTAAAGGATATTTCTGTTGGACCAGTTTTTTTTTTTTAATGCCTACAGCACCCAGTCTTCCTAGGTGGTCTCCCATCCAAGTACTAACCAAGCCCTACCCTGCTTAGCTACCTCAATCAGACAGGATCGGGCGCCTTCAGGGTGGCATGGCCACAGACTGGATCAATTCTTAATAACGGAATTGCTAGGTCACAAAGTGTGAGCATTTTTTCGTATTCCCTCTGAAGAAATTATACCAGTTTTCTTTCCCACTAACATTGCTTTGAGGCCTGATTCCCACAGCTTCCCAATACTGGCGTTATCACTTAGGGGATCTTTACCAATCTGAAATAAGAAGAATATTTCATTGTTTTATTTTGTATTTCTTTAATTATTTGTGAGATTGAGCATCTTTTTATGTATTTATTGGTCATTCAGAATTCCTTTTCTATAAACTTTCTATTCACATATTCTGGCCATTTTTCTCCAAGTTGTTTGACTTTCTCTTATTTTTAAACTCTTTATGAATTCCCAGGCCTTCACAAAACAGACCATAATTTTCACAGGTATGCCACAGGCTGCAGTACTTTTAAAGTTCCTAGAGTGATCCACTGTATAGCCAGATCTGAGAACTACTAGGTAGAATAAATGCCAGCAATAAACATTGGTAATAATAGAGGAAAGAGGCATGAGAACTACATAAATTGACTAAATATTAAGCCAGGTTGGGTTCAGAGCCTGCCACATGCTGCTAGGCACGGGAACTTGGCTGATCAGCAGAGGGGAACCTACAGGAAGATTCTTGCTGAGATTACAAACTACTTCCCCATGACTTTAGTGCTGCATACCCATACCCAGAAAAGAAAACAAATTTGAACTAAATTCCTTGGACACTCAGTCTCTCTCTCATTCTGTCTTTGAGAGGAGACCATGCCTCTGTCTGTGGAGTGTTATACCTTCTCTAATAAACTTTCCTTTTGTCTCAAAAAACAAAACAAAACAAAAAAAACCTCTTTAGGTATTAGGGATATTCAGGTTTGCCCTAATTTTGTGTTCCTACGTTTTTCCCAGCTTGTCCTTTCACTTTATTAACTGTGTTCCTCTCCCTCCTTCTCTCTCTCGCTCTCTCTCTCTCTCTCTCTCTCCATATTTAAATATGTTTATGCAGTCCAAGTATCAGTCTTTTCCTTTAAGGTTCTGGATTTTATCTATATTATGCTTGGAAAAGTCCTCCTTATTTTAAAATTAGGGAACTTTTTACTATCTCTTTTTTCTAGTTCTTTTATGGTTTCTTTGTTTTATCTTCCAATCTTGTTCCATCTGGAATTAATATTTATATCAGAAATTAGTTCACATCACTTTTCAGATATATTCTTCAGATATATATTTTTCAGCATTTTATATGTTCTTTAATTTTGATCCTCCCCCCCAAAAGAACAGTCAACAGGCTTAAGTCCAAATATGTGATTGATGCTAAAATGCACCCCTTCCAGCATGTCTAATGATTTCCAGCTTCATCTCAATTGAACTAAATTTATTAAAATCTACTCTTCTTATCACTAACATCGACACATTCATTTTTCCATGTATAAATGTCAAGGACTAAATATGCAAATAGATGTACAAACACTGATGCGCGAAGATATTGATGCCATTAAAACTAAACAATGTAGTCGTTTGAAAAGTTCATTCATGAGCTCAAATACAAAAATTCAAGTTCTGAGAGTTTAATCAATGCACGCTGTCCAAAATGTCCAGTTGTTTGAACATCAAACATACGAGAGGAAAGATTGGAGTTCATTACAGTAAGACATGATCAGGGCTATAACAGGTCTCAGCTTTCCTGGGAGAGCCACAGAAAATGTTACAGAGGGGTGGTTTTTGAGACTTGTCTTAAAACTGAAGAGAGGTTCAACATTTGAAGTCCAACATTTAAAGATTTGGTGACTGGCTTTTCAGGCAGAGGAATCAAGTGTGGGAAGGTGGCCAGGCCAGAAAGTGTTTCCTAAAGTCCTGATACCACCTTTCTCCACCCTCCCAACTTCCCCTCATCAAGAGAGAAAGATCTAACACCAGACTTACTCTTACTGATTATTTGACCTCATTCACAATCAAAGTATTACTTCAACCCTGCATTTAAATTTTTTTATCTTATTTTTAATTGTGTAATAAAAAGCTTTTCCCTACTTAAAAGAACTTCAGACAAAAAGCAAAGCAGATCAAGAGATGTTACAAGAGATGGCCGAATGACCTAATTTAGTCCTTTGTTGGTATGGTAACCTAGGGTACCAGGTGGCCTCGGCTTCTCCCATCATGCCCCTCCTCAACCGCAGAAGGTAATAGTCTCCTTTTTGTCAAGGCCTGGACCCTACCTTCCCACAGATCCCCTCCTTCCACACCTGCCCAGCTGCACACCCAGCCTTTTTCCCTTTCTCAGTCCAAGCCCCTCACATCTCCCCTAGTCCCAATACACCCAAATCATTATGATACTGAAAGAAGTATTTTTTCAATGTTATTTAAAAACTTAATCCTACTTCCTCTACTCCCTGAGCCCCAGGACTCTGCGCATTTGAAATTAATTAAAAGATTTTAATACCAGAATTCCCAATTTAGCGGCCATCAGTATATATCCCTGAATCTCCTATGTGACTTATGGATTTTCTGAAAAGTGTGTTGTGTGTTGTTCCCTTTAGGCAGTGATATGCCAGAGCCATCTTGGACCGGCTTTCCAGAGCCAGTGTGCTCATTTCTTCCCAATTCCACATTCAGTGATGTCACCTTGGTGGCCTGAACTAAGTAAGTGTGGGAGCATTTATATCATGGAAATCAGCAAGTGCAACAAAATCAAGGCTTTTAACGATCAGAGGCGACTGTTAAACATTTACCAACACACCATTGTTTTAAGAATTCTTTTGGTTTCCAGTAATAGAAACCCGCTCAAGCTAGTATAAGCAGGAAGGGGAATTTATTATAAGAATCTGTTAGCCAAGTGTCATGATGTCTGTGAGTGAGTAAAGAGACGGGCCTCAGGGAGTAACAGCTCTAAATCCATTCACCTAAAGAGACTGATATCTTTCCTGATCCCAATTCCAAATTCTCAAGAAGAAACTGTGAGAAGGAAGTCCTACTGAAATCAGTGCCTAGATGAGCTGAAGGTGGGGTGGGAACAGACAGGATCGCACTGCACCAACATTCATGAGACTTGGGAAATGAGAGGCTCCCAAAAAGAAGAGGCAGTCAACCCAAAAAGGCCCACCCATGACATTTATAAAGACATTTTCTCAGCTATCAATAGCTCTCACCATCATCGCCACAGGCAAAGCCACAGGCCCCATCAAAGGAGTGCATGCGATTTATTCAGTATTTAACACCTGAAGCATTATAGAGCTCTTTCTAGGTAAAAGGAGCAGTTTTAAAAATTATAGAAGATCAGAAGATGACTAAGATCTTGTATTGGCTGCAAATAATAGAAAAGCCAACTTAAAATGCTTAAATAATAAGGGAAGTTCTCTTGCCTAATAAGAAGTCAAATAGTAGTATGTTTCCAGAATTTGTTAATTCAGCAGCTCAGGACCCAATCTTCATAGTCTCACCCCGACACGTTCAGAGTCATGCCTTCTACGGACAAGGGTAATCACAATTGCAGTGATCACGTGCAGACTTGACATCATCCACTAAACAAAAAAGAACCATTTCTTCCCTGTGCAGGTCTTTTTTAAGACTGAAGAAACTTTTCTCAGATCACCCCCACCGGCAAACTACCCTTTCCAGAATTAGATCATGAACCCATGCATGAACCATTCATTGACAAGGGGAATGGCACCGCTACGGTTGGCTTACAGCAATTGGGACCAAACTCTTAAGTCTTTAAGCGAAGGGGAACAATGGAACAAAATGAGGATCTGCTAGAATGGAAGGAAAACAATCAAAGGAGGCGGCCACAGACCCTTTCTGCTTCTGAAGGGGTACAATCAGAGAAAAGAGACAAAAAGACTCTGGCCCTAAATAGCATTTCTCCAAGCCCTTTTGTCTCTTACTCAACTCTGACCTGCCAGTCAGTCTTACTAACCCTGGCTGCAGACCTTTACACTGGGATCTGGTTTTTATCTCCCCGCTTCCTCCTTTTGATTTATACTAATTAGTAGCAGAGTTGGCTCCCTGCCTGATGTTCTCACTGCTAAATCAAGATTTTGAACACATGAAACTTCATGGTGAGAGAGGGCCCTAATAAACAAAGACAATTATAGACAACAGACCCCTGTAATAAGGCAGCTTGAGGAACCGCCAGTGAAAGGAGCCAAGCTCCGAAGATAAAAGATAAGGACTAGAAAACAGTATTACCCAGGATTAGAACATTTTTGTTGCTTGGGTTTTTTGTTGTTGTTTTTTTTTTTTTTAAGTATATCATGCAGTTCCTTTTGTGCAGAGTGGAACTCTGCAGTGAGAAATAAGTCATTCAAAAACGGACAAGTACATATATTTTTTGTAATAACATCTTTCCTCTGCCCACTTTTCTAGGCCTCTCTAATGACTTCCAGTCCACATGCTAAAAAGTTCAGTTTCCTATTTTCATTTGTATCTTTGTTAAATTTAGATGTAAAGTACAGCTTTTTTATACCAAAAAGTGCCTATAATCTGATATTCAGTTAACATATAATAGATACCAAAAAAAAAAGCACTTCCCCCTTTGTCTCCTTCCCCACCCCTGCATATCTGTGTCTGATTTGTATTTCCCCTCACCCTCCCATGTACCTCTGTGACCACATGTTCCTGACAGATAGAGAATATCCAGGTGGCCTGGTACTTGGAAACTTGTCAGATGTTATTCAAAGCAATAAAGAACACATCATACGAGTCTTTGGTATATTGTTACAGGGAAACCCTGTTTAGAATTCACTAATTGGGAATTTGTGATAATTTGAGGAAGGGCTGGCTGAAGTTAACCTTTGTACTATCTATGGAAAAAAAAAAGAGAGAGAAAGAGAGAGAGAGAGAGTTCACTGAAGTTCCGAATAGTGTAAACAAGATTGGAAGGGGAATAATTATCTACTTAAAAGAACCAGTTGTTTTGAAAAGCTTTAGAAGTATCCTTTTACATACAAACAGGGTAATTATGATTTAAACAAAGGCTGGCCTGTTTCTAAGACTTCTTTGAAATGTCAATTACAAATTACTCTTGTCTATTCACCAAGGCTAAACCACCCCTATACACCAGGCAACAGTTGGTTACTTGCTTCCACTTACTCTATTTGGAAATAATAAACCTAAAGTTCTTTCAAAGTAGTATAATTTAATTCAAGCTTTTCACTAATCTAGACAGTTGGTCCATCCTAAAGTATGGATGAAGATTTTACTAATTACTAGCATACAACAATCAGGAATGCACAGGGTCACAACTGCCTTTACTAACTTAGTAAAATAGCTGGCTAAATCAG
>NW_011888814.1:9509427-9536642 GCF_000151845.1 Pteropus vampyrus | reverse complement strand
ATTGCAGTGATCACGTGCAGACTTGACATCATCCACTAAACAAAAAAGAACCATTTCTTCCCTGTGCAGGTCTTTTTTAAGACTGAAGAAACTTTTCTCAGATCACCCCCACCGGCAAACTACCCTTTCCAGAATTAGATCATGAACCCATGCATGAACCATTCATTGACAAGGGGAATGGCACCGCTACGGTTGGCTTACAGCAATTGGGACCAAACTCTTAAGTCTTTAAGCGAAGGGGAACAATGGAACAAAATGAGGATCTGCTAGAATGGAAGGAAAACAATCAAAGGAGGCGGCCACAGACCCTTTCTGCTTCTGAAGGGGTACAATCAGAGAAAAGAGACAAAAAGACTCTGGCCCTAAATAGCATTTCTCCAAGCCCTTTTGTCTCTTACTCAACTCTGACCTGCCAGTCAGTCTTACTAACCCTGGCTGCAGACCTTTACACTGGGATCTGGTTTTTATCTCCCCGCTTCCTCCTTTTGATTTATACTAATTAGTAGCAGAGTTGGCTCCCTGCCTGATGTTCTCACTGCTAAATCAAGATTTTGAACACATGAAACTTCATGGTGAGAGAGGGCCCTAATAAACAAAGACAATTATAGACAACAGACCCCTGTAATAAGGCAGCTTGAGGAACCGCCAGTGAAAGGAGCCAAGCTCCGAAGATAAAAGATAAGGACTAGAAAACAGTATTACCCAGGATTAGAACATTTTTGTTGCTTGGGTTTTTTGTTGTTGTTTTTTTTTTTTTTAAGTATATCATGCAGTTCCTTTTGTGCAGAGTGGAACTCTGCAGTGAGAAATAAGTCATTCAAAAACGGACAAGTACATATATTTTTTGTAATAACATCTTTCCTCTGCCCACTTTTCTAGGCCTCTCTAATGACTTCCAGTCCACATGCTAAAAAGTTCAGTTTCCTATTTTCATTTGTATCTTTGTTAAATTTAGATGTAAAGTACAGCTTTTTTATACCAAAAAGTGCCTATAATCTGATATTCAGTTAACATATAATAGATACCAAAAAAAAAAGCACTTCCCCCTTTGTCTCCTTCCCCACCCCTGCATATCTGTGTCTGATTTGTATTTCCCCTCACCCTCCCATGTACCTCTGTGACCACATGTTCCTGACAGATAGAGAATATCCAGGTGGCCTGGTACTTGGAAACTTGTCAGATGTTATTCAAAGCAATAAAGAACACATCATACGAGTCTTTGGTATATTGTTACAGGGAAACCCTGTTTAGAATTCACTAATTGGGAATTTGTGATAATTTGAGGAAGGGCTGGCTGAAGTTAACCTTTGTACTATCTATGGAAAAAAAAAAGAGAGAGAAAGAGAGAGAGAGAGAGTTCACTGAAGTTCCGAATAGTGTAAACAAGATTGGAAGGGGAATAATTATCTACTTAAAAGAACCAGTTGTTTTGAAAAGCTTTAGAAGTATCCTTTTACATACAAACAGGGTAATTATGATTTAAACAAAGGCTGGCCTGTTTCTAAGACTTCTTTGAAATGTCAATTACAAATTACTCTTGTCTATTCACCAAGGCTAAACCACCCCTATACACCAGGCAACAGTTGGTTACTTGCTTCCACTTACTCTATTTGGAAATAATAAACCTAAAGTTCTTTCAAAGTAGTATAATTTAATTCAAGCTTTTCACTAATCTAGACAGTTGGTCCATCCTAAAGTATGGATGAAGATTTTACTAATTACTAGCATACAACAATCAGGAATGCACAGGGTCACAACTGCCTTTACTAACTTAGTAAAATAGCTGGCTAAATCAGGAAATTCACAAAGAAAACCCCAGAACGGTGGCTTTTATTTTTTATTTTACCATAGCAAGAAACACATTTCGCATTGCAACGGAGTACACACACGCACTGAAACAAAAACAATACTTACCCTTATTATGTGCGATGCTCTGTTATTTTCTATTTATTTTCTAATAAATGCTAGTCACAGCCCACTAAATTGATTTCACAATCTATTAACGAGTCGCTGTTTTGAAAACACTACTCCAGAAACTGTGGGGAGAGAGTATTCTTTCGTGAGAGAGAGGGGGGCGGTGGGGCAGTACTGCGGTTGCTCTCTGGTTTTCTCCACAGTACCCTCTCCCCCTTCTCCCTGGGTCAAGTCCGTGGTCATCCACCTCACTTCTCTAGTCACTCCTGCCTCTTGTTCCTTGGAATTTAGTGCAAAGTTCATTCCTACCCTCTCCAACCCTTTTCATTCCCCCTCCTTTTTCTAAAGATCACCCTGAATTTCGGTCTGATCTCCTGGTGGGGAAGCTGGCCAGGTTGACCCAATGCAGATAAGGCAAGAGATGCTCATGCGGCCTCTCCGCTCAATGGCGTGAACCCTCTCCAGCTTTGCTGAAATGCTCCCGTCTCTGCTCCGTTGCTGACTCTTGGCTCCATTTTTCATGATCAGGCCTGTGTTCATTTTGGACTGGGTTTGGTATTGGGTATTGTTCTCCCAAGTTCCTATCTAATCACTCTCCACTGAGAACATGGATAATGTATTATCGTCACGGTAAAAACAAAATCTTAGTGGTCAGACAAAATCCAGCTCCCCCACACTCATCAGCTATATGATCTTGGGTATATCATTTAATTTCTTTAAGCCTCAGTTTCATCATCCATAAAATTGGGGAGATATCTATTCTACAGGCTTGTGAAGGGTAAATAATTCTCATAAAATGCTTTCCTTGGTGCCTGGCATATAGCAAGCACTCTCTAAATGCTATCATCATCAGTATTATTATAGTTGCTGTTATTATTTAGATTTTACCTACTGGCTCCTCTCTCCTCCCACCAAAATCATACCACTCAGTCCTTAAGGGCAGATACTGGTTCAGAGTTTGAGACTGTCTACCCTGTAGCCGTAGCTCACAGCTCCCCCATGTCTAAACCCCCTGCAAATACCTACCATGCATATACTCTAATTTGTCACCACATCCATCTCAGTTGGGCCTTTCCCTGCATCCCATAGTTCCCTGCATAGCAGCTCCTGACAAGAATTGCAATGATATAGGTGGACATTTGCTATGGACATCAGTCCTGATCAGCTAGCTGCACAGAAGGGCCACAGATAGGAGGCAAGTCCAAGAATTCCATGCCTTTCTTCAAATAAGCCACCCAGACAGGCCACAATCTTCTACCATAAGAACCAGAGACAGCCTGGCTTATCCCATTTAGCAAAACGGGCCTAAAGAGGAGACTATCACACAGCTCGAGGACCCCACCCCGACAGCTCACGCCAGACTCTGCAAACAAGCAACATCCAGCCATGACTAATGTTTGCAGCCCTGGTTTCATGTACTGTCTCCCACCTCACTGGATCTGTACCTCGCTCATTAATCCAGTTCCAACAGGCCTGGCTATGCTTTTGCTCCTTATCCCACCACGTCCTTGTCTTAATGTTTTGATACAGAGCATTTCTTTCCTTGTCTTTAGATGTCCTCCTAGCTATGTTTGGCCTGTTTTTGGTTTAATGTACTCACGAATTACCCTGGCTAATCCCCTCACATTTACAGTCCCTGGCTTAACTCAACCCTCATTCCTTCTTCCTGTAGGTGGCTGTCTTCCACCCCATAACTCTGATCTGTTCTAGCCCCAGGGATAAGACCCATGTAAAGTAGCAGTCTTCAATATAAATAACTCTTCAGATAATAGTGTCGTTGGTTGGTATTCCAAATCCACAAGCAAAACATTTGTGCCCTTACTCTGTTATCTAGAAAATAGTCATCTTTTCCTGGTGAGATTATATCTGCTTGGCCATCACTTATGGATGTGTGGGGAGTGGTGATTCACTTACCTTAAAGTCAGGATCGTCCATCTTCAGAGAATAATGGGCAAAATCATAGTAACGAAGAGCCCAAACTCTGAAGTCCGGAGACTTGGGTCTAAATCCTGCCTCTTCAACTTATTACTATATTTTGACCTTGGTGTTTGTTTTTTGGGGTTTTGTTTTTGGTGCTCGATAAACAAAACAAGCATCTTGATTATATCAAGTTAGAAATATCAGAATCATTCACTAAGGTTTAGATATTGTCCCTGCCTTGCTTTCTCTGCCTTTGCTTTCCTAAGCTCCTCCTGTTTGAATTCATGAATCCCTGTCATATATTGATTCAACTGGTTTATTTATCTGTCGCGTTGTCTGGCACAGTGCTGGATCACAGATGCAAAAAGGTGACAAATCATGGACTCTACCTTTAAGAGTAGATACATATATATAGGGGAAAGAGAGACTTGCAAACAAATCTATTCATTAAAATGTTAAGGGTGCTGAGATGGAGGACTTTTCAAGGGACACTAGAGCATAAAAGGAGGGCATAGCGAGTTTGCCTGAAGGAATACAGTGGAGGAGGACGTTGAGAAATAAAAGCAGTCTCCATGGGAAAGGTTGCCACTTGAGCTGAATCTTGAAGTAGTCCTGCCTTTCACTCACAGCTTCAAACCTGTTGCAATCTTGAGACCATTTAAATAAGGGAGTCTCCACAAATAAGCTTATAAATGGCTCCCCATACCCTGGATTTCAGTGGCTTAGTTCTTATGGTTGGGGCTCCCACCCTACCCCCCTGTTATCTCTTTGTTGTAATCAGTTAAGGAAGCTGCTATTATCAGAGTGACTCCTGAGCCCCAAATCAGAGCTCTGTGATCTCCCCCTCCCCCCGCCATAAAAGGCTCAATCCTTAGTATTATGTTGCAGACTTTATCATATATAGCACGGAAGTTCTCCTCTAAGACTTAAAGCCCTTCTTTGAACTCTAGCCCAGTGACCAGAGTCTCTGCTGCTTATCTTGTCCTGGCCAGCCCTCTTCTCTGGGATCTGGGTTTTGTTTTATATCCCAGCTGGAGTTCTGCCATCCATCTGAAGAACGATCTTCAGAACGGTCACCTATCTACCTAGGCCTACTGAATTCCCCACTACTGGGATCCGCACTTAACTGGAAAACCCAGCCCCAACTATGTCTGGGTTATAGCTAACTTGCAATTAAGATTCTCCCTAACCAAACTTTAGTCAGGCTCCTCTCAGCCCTCTTCTCAACCAGATCTCAGCTTTGCTGCCCATCCTATCTTTGGCCTGACCAGTCCAGTTTTAGCAAGAATGCTGCTAAGTAAGTTTAGTGAGAGTCCCTTCACCCTTGATATCTGATCAAGTTCCTCATCTTCCATCTTTGATGTGTGTAAGTCCTTGGCCTGCCTTTAGCGAGGATCCTAATAGGTCAGTTTACCCCTGAGGTTTCCTCCTCGTAATTTTCTACCCACTGGCCTCCTTACCCTGCTCTCTGGCCATAAATCACTGCTTATCCTTGCTATATTTGGAGTTGAGCTTGATTTCTCTCCCCTATTGCAACAGATTTGACTCATGACAGTCTAAATAAAGTCTTCCTTGCCATTTTAACAAGTGTCAGAATAATTTTTTCTTTGCCATGCCCTTTGGACAATAACCATGGACAGCCCACAGCCCAGCTGCCCTTCTGGGTCCACATTCCCTCCTTGCTCTACTCTAGGAATCAGAGGTCCTATTCCAGGGTCTTGAGCTCCTCCACCTCACCAGCCTCTAGCTGCTGACACATGTGCAGCAATTCAGCTCAGGTAGAGTCAGTCACCTAAAAATATGGACCTGGAGAATATGGGCCATTTCTCTTCTAACCAACTTCACCTAATTCATTCAGTCAATCACCTAATCAAAACATATGAATAAATGTAAATGGTGGTTTCTGAACATAAATATATTTTCAAAGAGCTTCCTTATTAGTATTACAGACATAAACGAAATACATACACTCAAGGAATAAAATATCTGTCTTGTGCTCTATTGAATAAAAAATCATAGTGGATGGTCTTTGATGTTCCAATGGTGCCATAAACAAATTCACTGGCCTGTTTTTGAACAAAGAATTATCTGAAATTTTACCTCTTGGATTCCAAGTATGTTTTTTTGTTGTTGTTAGTTGAGAGACTTTATTGTAAATCCTCCTCGCCTAGAGCTCTGGTGATTTTTGGTGTTGTATTCATTTCTTTCATTTGGCTTCAAGTAAGGTAAGGACTTGATATAATTCAGAATTTACTGAATTTTGTTTTAATGTCAGGAACAGAGTTTTCCTCTTGAATACCACTCTTCATTGGGGCTGTTTCTGAAGCGTTTCCAAGGAAATGGCGTGTCAGCCATTCATTGGTTCTCAAGGCTTTGCAGTGGAGGCAGGGCCTTTCCCTGATTTGGTAACTCCCCGCGTTCTTTTGGCTCTGAGCTACTTTTCTCCTCTTACCACTGGCTGGGGATGGGTTCTCACTTTCGCTCTCCTTCCACGAAGAGGCTCCCGAGTTAGATTCTTCACTGTCACACTCAGTAGTGTCACTGTCGTGTTGGGTCTGCATCACCTGGCTCAATTGAGAATGGCGCCTGGCTCGCCTTTGTGCAAGGTAGGCATTGACCAAGGCCACTTCGGAGTCAGTTACAGGGGTAAGTGGGCTCTGCTTTGGCTTTTTCGTCATTGGTAGAGTGTCCCAGTCACCATCTTTGTTTTGCCCTTTAGAGGAAGTATCTTTGCTTGCTAACAACGAATGAAACAAATCAACAAGTTAGGCACACTATAGTAACAAGTTAGGTTACTATAACTTCATATTACCTAAAGAAGCCTATGGCACGTGTGGATTCATTCTTAGTTGCCATTTGCCAAGCCACCATTTTTCTGCGCTCATTTGCAAGTGGTGGCTGCCGACAGCATTTTCTAGTACCATACCAAGTCTCCCCCAAACCAGAAGGGTCAAATAGATGCTTAATACATTACTTTTGAAGTTGTGTGGACCTTGACAGCAGATAAAGGGAAAAGTCTCCAAACTTTTTTCCTTTGCCTTGAAGTTTTAAAGATTCAAGTGCCTATGTGAATGTGATTTGGGTAGCAGGAAACTAAAAAAAGTCTTTTCTTTAAACACTGGTGTGCTGGAGTTGGCTTGCATCAACCAGCTTGCAAGAACTTGATTGCTAAGCTTTCAGGAATTTTGTGAGATGGTTGTTAAACACGGCCATTAGTAAAAATTAAATTATCCAAATTTACCATCAAGTCAATTTAAACAAATAAACATAATGCTCAAAACATCACTTCCTAATTATTTTATTACATTTTATTATGGTGTATGCTCTTGAAGCTATTTGTCTGTTGTATCTGGGTGTTGGAAATATCATGTGCTACTGCGCATCTCTTCCCAACTCCAGGTTTGGTGACGTCATGTTGATAACTTGAAATCAGTTTGGGTGGGATAAAAATCAACAAGCACTAAAAATCAGGTCTCAATTTATGGTTTTGTTGATTGCCTAGGTTTAAAGCGATAGAGAACATGTTACTAACAAAGATTACATTTAAAAGTGTCATGTTCGTATTGTGAATAGCACCCAAAAATAAGGAAATATTCCTCCAGAGTATTCTAAAACTATTATCCAATTCAGCAAAGAAGTCACCCACATCACTGATAACCAAGTTATGTTCCAACATATATTATCTAGTTTCTTTAATCTCACTCTTTAACTTAAGGGAAAGTAAGAGTCATCTTAGAACTACACTTGTTTATCAGTTGCAGCTGTAGGTTGGCTAAGGATGTGAGGGTTTGACAAAAATCAAGAAAACTATTTTTGAGAATCAGTGGTCTATAAGGAATTTATCATAAAGAGTATTATATATTTTATTACTTGTAAATTATGTGATGTATATCCTTTTTTTCAGTATATTTTTAAAATTACATACACATACACTCATTTTGGAGGAGCCAGTTGTTAAATATTTTCCAGCACACCACTGCTTATAGGCTATTGAAAAGGATGTCATTTATAGCTCATAATCTTATAGTAAACTCTAACCACAAATGTATGTAAAAGGGAAGCTGTGTGAAAGGAGAATGCCGAGGAATGAAAAGAGAACTTGAGCATTGCCTACCAGTAACGTGTAGCCTTTGCTAAAGCAGTTAAGTTACCTGCACTACAGCAAGCAGCTCATCCAATGGGCCACCACAGGTCTGGGGAGGCCCTGTAAGGCTCTTGGCCGATCACCTCTGTTGTTCGCTTTTCACAGTCAGCACATATTTCTCCCATCATAGTCCAATACCAAATATGCATTGGCTCTCACCTTTACTTACTGAAGTGCTTGTCCCGCTGTCTTCATCTTTTTTCTTCTCAGACATCTGTTTCAGAAATATAGATTAGTGATAGTGATCTTACATCATCCACACTCTCAGATCACCCACACCCTCAAAGTCCTAATTATTATGTCAGGATGCAAAAGCTGAACAGTGAAGAAGACTGATGGGAAAAAAAAAAAAAAGATTCATTTGAAGTATGCTCTTGCAGGAAAGCTCTATAGATACCCTGGGCTGCCAGAAAGATGAACAAGTGCATCGGTCCTAGGGCAAATTAAGCCTGAAACACCGTTGGAGACAAAAATGATAAAACTGAAGCTGCCCTACCTCGGGCACATCATGAGAGGACAGGGTTCTTTGGAAAAGGCACCAATGCTGGGAAAAAGAGGAGGCAGCAGGAAAAGAGGAAGACTAAATAAGAGGTGGATGATTCCATGAAAGAAGCCCTAGGCATGAGTCTATAGGAGCTGAGCAGGGCTGCTGACGATGGGACATGGTGGACATCACTAGCTCATGGGGTCACCAGGAGTCAGAGCCAACTCCATGGCATGTAACACACACAATAGTCATCTCAGTTGGTTGTTTTTCACTTATATGTACTTGTTAAAAAATACTATTGCCCTAGGCCCTTTGACCACATCTAATTTTAAACATTCAATGCAGTTCAGTAAATACTTATTGAATTCCTATTACAGTATAGTGATCACACTTCTGCTGCCAATTAGGCAGACCATGCTTTGGTAGCATAATCTAACAAAATGTTTTGAACTAAGCAAAATGGAACAAACGAGAGAAAATAATACTGATAAGGAGCTATAGATTATAAAGTTTTCCTGTACTCACTTACATTATAGAGAAATATCATTTATCATTTTAAAATGGGTTTGATAGTACTAAGGTTAGTTTTAAATTACTTTGTACAGGACATTTTATCAGTTATGAATAGTTCTTTCATATCTTTACCTGAATTCACAGACTTAATATCTCCTAAATCCTTCAGAAACTTTCTTCCAAAATGCGACCATAATATCTCCAAAATGCAACCATAATGTCCATAATTTACTATCCATAATATGGAGACCAGAATAAATGGATTTCTCTGAATAGTTATAATTTCGAATATTCTCCCGCAATACTCCATAAACATATTTGTCTCATTTTTCAGGTCAGTGTTCCACTCTTTGATGTTGAAAATGGTTTTGCCGAATGATACAAATATAAAGCACCTCTTCTCTTCCATAATGTATCAGAAACTTTAGAAATACTCATAACACTTTGACACATAATAATTCTTCTGGGAATCTATCACCAGGAAAGAACCTCCAAAAGAGAGAAAGCTTTGTGTACAGAAATATTCATTGCAGTGTAATTAGGATAACATAAAATACAAAATTCAAAAGTAGGCAATGGTTAAATAAATTATGTTACAATTATACGATTAGAATATATAGTTGTAAAAGTTATTATAATAAAAATATGCCATAACATGAGGAAATAAGTGCTATAATATTAAGTTAAAAATCAAGATGCATATATATGCAGTATAATCAATCACAAGTTAGCTGAAAATATGAAAAGAAAAGAGACTTTAAGGGATGTACATAAGTGTTAGCTTTGAGTGGTGAAAGTGATTTTTTTCCTTCTAATTTTTCAGATTGTCTACAATGAGGGAAAAAATAAATTTACATAGAAAGTTCTTTGGGGTTGGAACGTACCATACTGGGGTATTTAAAACAGCAATCTAAGATCCTCCACCCATTCCTTTCTTAATATCTGATCTCTACAATGGCAGGCAAGTATTTCAAACAAGGTACCTCTTTGTTTCTGGGGTTACTGAAACCATTCCCTAAAAACCTTAAGAGCGAAATCCTCGTTTAAGATACCTCTTTTTAAAAAACTTTTTTTTTCGGGGGGGGAGCTTATTTTAAATTTAATATGTATAGAGATGATTATTAAAAGATTAGACATTTATAAACCTAGTCGGTTACTTTATGTAGTTTGGAGTGGTTTTTATTTCATTTTTCTACTTTCCTGCCATTTCCACATTTTCTATAATGCACACTTTTGTAATGGAGGGAGAAGGTGTTTAAAAACACTTATTAGGTTTATATCATTTTCATGGAAAGCTTCCATATTTGACTTGATGTCAAATCAAAATATAATCACAAAATCAAAAGAAAGACTTTGCATCAAGCTAAGTAGAATCATATGAACCGTAATCACCAAAAGTGTTTTACTGTCTTTTATGTGACTCAAGGAATGAAAAGAGCAGCAGGGCCTGACCTGGGGATAGAGTGGGAGAGATCTGGGCTTTGGCTAAGCCTTTCTGCTTCTAACCAACTTTGATTTTACCAAGCCACTTAACACCTCTACTTCCTCCACTTAACAGCTCAATTTCCACATATGCAAAATGAGAAGCTTAGACTGGTATTGTTTGGGAAAATTCTAGCACTAGCAGTCTGACTAAACACTAAACAAATACATGAACTAAACATAGAATACGGTAGTCTCTGAAAGCAAAAGGTTAAATGCATCTTAAAAAGTGGCAAGTCCAGAGGCAATCACTGTGCTTCATGTCTAAGGATAATTACCACCACATTTCCATCACGCTTTTACCATTACTTCAAGGGTTGTAAATAAAGGCTCAGAGTTTAGCAGTGAAAATGAAGTTCAAAGTGAAGAGAAAATTCCATCCTCCCTGACTAGTTCTCATATGGCTCTCAGATTTCAAATCTGGGACCCTTCAGAAGAAGCAGTTTAGCTGATTTTAGCTGCCATAAGGGAACAAAGTGAAAGATGAAACCTCTAAGATAATTAAGGTTTTAATCAGCACTGAATAGATTTAATTCAACATTTCAACTACTCTTTGAAGCAAACAAATGATATGGCAGGAAACTTGGGTCTATTGCCCCCTCTGTCACTAACTACTCGTGTGAGATTGGGCAAATCACTTAATTTATTTAGGCATTATCAATTAAAAAAAAGGAGAGATACTGGTATCATTTTTGCCTACAAACAGGAGACTGGACTGTATGCTCTCTTGAGGACCTTGAAGTTCAGAGATCTATGACCCAAAGAGCTGATGCAAGCAGGGAAGCATACGACTAGCTTAGACCTCTTAAGTGGTCTTCATGATGAAATTGCCAGGAATCAATTTCAATTTTTTGTTAATTTTCTAAAGTAGCTTTTCTTGCCAGACCAGACAAATTCAATATACTTAGCTAGGGAGTCTAAGATACATATAAGCTATCACTATTCTAAATCTCCTTTTGGCAAAGTATCTACCTTAAGCAGCATTTAGACTTTAGATAAAACTTCTTAGGAGGAGGTGGTGGTAAGGGAAAGAGTCTTTGATTATTATAATGGAATCAGCTGGCATAGACATAACAAACCTCTCCATCTAGAGCTGATACAGCACTCAGTCTAGCTGGCCATTGCCCATCCAGCGCTCTGGCTACAATACTAAATGGTGGTGATTTGATTAATCTTCAGCCTGGTATTAATGGCCAGCAAGGATTCCATGTCAGTGATTTATAAGAGCTCAGTTACTCATAATAGGTCCTTATAAAGTGGGCTATCTCATTCCTAAGAGGATGGCATTTTCTTCTGCTGGTCGGTGGTCTAAAGTGGTGACTTCGGTTCTGTCTAGATTAGTTTAGTTCTGCAGCTCATTCTATGCGGAGAGTGTATCACCCCATTCTGAAACCCCAAAATGCTACAACATATATCCTATAAATACAACAGCTTTTCTTTTTTTTCTCTGTGATTAGGATTACATGGCTACAAAAGGAATTTGGAGGTCATTAACCAGTAGGGTAGTTTATCCCAGTGTTATGCAGCATATGGACAAACTGCAAACCACATAAATATCTCAAAATTGCAAGTTTGTTATGGTGCAACCATAAAATAAAATTATGCAGTCACTAAGGGTGTTGCTGTGTGAATATAATTTGGAGAAGTATTACAATACAATATTAAGTTTTAAAAAAGCAAGATAAGAAAATACATACTTTAAAATAATGCCAAGCATGGAAGATCAAAGATAGAGAGGTGGAGAGAGATATATTAGGATAAAGGAAAAAAAAAACAAAACTAGAAGAACATACTCCAAAGTATTAACAGTGATTACCTCTAAGAAATAGGATTAAAAATAATTTAAAATTTTTTCTTCCTCCTTTTCCATATGCTTAGATTCTCTGGCATGAGACTGCATTATTTTTAATGCTAGAAAATAAACTTTTAAAAATTAGTTTCATCAAAGTAAAGTGAATTTATTTTATGGCAAATCCCTTAGTATACAGTAAACATTATTTAAAATGAAAAAGGATATCCTACCCAGATAGAAGCCCGAGAGAAGAACATCAAGGCCAATATAACGACAAAATACCAAAGCAAGAAGCTCCCTATTGCCCCACAAGAGTCATCCTTCCGGCACTCATAATCCTGACTTGGAATGGTAAAACTTAAAGGTATGGGGGGAGGATCCACCTCCCAAAACAAGGAAAGAAGGTCTCCCATGATGGCTTCTTGCTTCAAAAATAAAACATGCTCCAAGGGATGAAGATGACTGGGAAGTACTTCACTCCACGTGTATGACAACTTCCTTGGCAACGTATTATGACACACACTTTAGCAACTGTGACAAGAACTGACGAACACTTCTTGGATTTCTAAGTTTTTGGAAGATTTATCTAAATTACTTCTATGAAAATTTATGGTCTTTTCCCCATACCTCAATACAGTTATTTCTGCCTTAATCTTTTTTTCCCCTGAAATCTGTATATATAGTAGACCTTGAAACAACATCAGTCCACAATTGCACGGGTCCGCTTACACTAAGATTTTTCTCAATAAATGCCTGTACTGTTTTTCCACCACGTTTTGGAGTCCAAGGACGCAGAGAGCTGACTGTACGTATTGATCTACACCATTTTATATAGGGGACTTGAGCATCTGAGGATTTGGGTATCTGTGGTGGTCCTAGAACCAAACCCCTACAGATACCGAGGGTAGTTCAGTTTTGGAGGAGTCAAAAGTTAAACTCAAATTTCCTACTACACAGGAATTGGTGCCCTTAACCACTGCGTTGTTCATGAGTCAACTGTACTGTATTTTAAATACAGTATTTTTATGTCTTTAAAATCTAAGGCTCTGAAGTATCCACTTTTTTACATCTCTTTTCTATGTCCCATATCATTGTAAATTAACACAGTTCTTATGCGTTCTATGTTCTCCCAAATTCATATGTTGAAGCATTAACCCTCAATGTGACTATAATTAAAAACAGGGTCTTTAAAGAGGTAATTAAGATTAAACAAGGCCATAAGGATGAAACCCTAATCCAATACGACCAGTGACCTTATAAGAAGAGGAAGTGACACCAGGGATGTGCAAGCACAGAAGAAAAGCCCATGTGAGGACATAAAGAGAAGGCCGCCATCTGAGTCAAAGAAGGTGAGCCTTAGGAGAAACCAATCCTGCTAGAATCTTGATCTTAGATTTTCAACCTCCAAAACTGAAAAAATTAATTTCTGTTGTTTAAACCACCCAGTCTGTGGTATTTCGTTAAAGCAACTCTAGCAAACTAAAATATAATACCAAGGATAAATCTAATTTAGGTAGTAGAGTGCTCCTTTTTAAGCCTCGAATAAATAAATGTACAGTAATTTATAGATTACATTAAGAGGAAGAATAGCCATGTGTCTCATGAATTACATCAAATGTGTACAATTTTTTCATACGAAAAAGTCAGATATGGAATGGGGTGGAAATTGGTCTTCTCAATTTGAGAACTGTACCATTGAAACCTTTCACTTCGAACAATTTTCAAGTTAATTCATCTCTAAATCTAAAACTAAAGCAAAACACCATTGCTGCTAAGGCAATCTAAAACTTATTTTAAAATCTCACTTTAAAAAAATCTGTCAAATCTTTAAGAGCACAGTATTTCTGCAGCTTTTCTTTAATATGTAATACCACAAGGAAACCTCATTTTCTTCTATTTGATCTTAGGAGCATTTTAGGAAAATTTTGGTCATTGAGACTTACATAATGTAACAATCCCCTAGCTTATTGTGACATGATGTCTCTGCATCTCCAAGGGCAAGACTCCAGGCCCTGTGCATCCTGGCCTTGCCTGCTGTCTGCCTTAGACCACCATAGCCTTCTCTAGGGAGCTGGAGCTGGGCCCATTGTACCTCCTTGGGGCTCACAGTGCCCCACCATGCCTGACCCTGCCAGTCTACCCCAGGACTGAGCTCCTCCAGGCAGTAAACGTAGAGCTTTTACATCTCTGAGCCTGGCTCAGGGGCACACTGTAGGCATTTGTATTTGTTAATACAAATGAACTCCACGATGAACATTTTCTCAAGATTAGTTCTTCCAAACAAAATGCAGGAAAATAAAGATTATTTTTTAAACCTCAAAACCACTAGCAACTTTAACAAAACATTTTGTTTTTCCTTATTACTGCTGCACCTTCATTGCACGAACCAATAAAAAATAACATCAGATCAGAACACTTGACTTTTTTTTAAAAAATATGTGAGAAATGCTTTGTCATTGCTCATGGTGTCTAGACATATTATCACATACTCTATCCTACAATTAACCACCCTGCTTAATAAAATCTGCTTTAAAATAGGTCCATAAATGCCCTAAGGAAGCTAAAATTATATTAATATATAGAAATTCAGCTTGCTACAGTTATTACTTTTTACTGCGGGTTCAGAACCCGGTCTGAATTTTTGCTTTTCAGCTTTCTCCCCACACCTAAGTGGGAACCACAAATCCAACAGCAGTTTCCCTGGCAACACTCTTAGTCCCGGTCCCTCTCCGCCCCCTCCCAACTCTCCTCTTCTCGCGAGAAGATAGAGCCCCGTTCTTCCGGTAACTGCAGGCGCGCCAGTCGGTCTCTTTTGCTTTAGCGCTTGGTTTCGCGCAAGTGCAGTAGAGAGTGGCGCGAGCCCGCGGCTTCCGGCCGAAGACCATGGTGCGTTTTCGGGGTCATTTTTGTGCTTCCTGGACGCAGAGTCCACGCGGTCCTGGGGGAGTTCCGCGCCTGCGGTTCATGCCAAAGGGGCATGCAGCCAGGTGTCCCGCCACCTGTAGTGGAACGGAGGACAGAAGCAGTAGGGGTTGCTAAAGTTTGTGCTGGGAATGCCAGGGAGGGAAGCTGTCCGGACTGGGGAGTTTTGACTCCGGCTGGGTGGCGGGAAGGATACTTCTTTGTACTCTGTGGGATTCGACTCCATATAGCTGGAACACATCTTACACTCGTCTGCAAGTGATGAGGCCTATCAAAACAAAGTAAATATAAGTCCCAGTGTAGACCACAACTGAATGCACACTTCTCTCCGCTTGCCCTCATTCCCTTCACACCATAATTACTCGCCTTTCTAAAACTCATACTTTTATCAAAAACGCGAAACGGAGACCTCGCGTGCTTTGGTCCGAGTGCAAGGCTGTTTGAGATCGTAGGCATTTAATGTTTGCACAAGGCTGGAGGAGAGTCTTTAATGGCTTATAGCTTAAATGGAATATTTTCTCCTAAAACTTGGTATTTTGAGTTTCTTAAATTAGCCCTTGGTCCTTGTGACATATTCCAAAACAATATAGAGTAATTGGCAGACATAACTACCCTTAAATTACAAAATAAGACATTTTTATTTATTGGAAGTATTGTTTTCTGAAGTGACCAGCCGGTTCTTTTACAGTACGTTGCCAATGAAGTTATAATTTAAAGTTCCCTTTTCACATTATAATGTAAAAAATTTTGGAAAGACATTTTAAAAGTGAGGAAAAGTATGCAATTTTTAGTTACTGTTATGAAGGACACGTGTTATTTCTTAACTGGTTTCTTTTGATTAATCTTTATGCTTGTTTTTGAGTAGATGCAAGGAGAGCCAAACCCTAGTGCTTCCCTTATTGACAGAACCATCAAGATGAGAAAAGAAACAGAAGCTAGGAAAGTGGTTTTAGCCTGGGGACTCCTAAATGTATCTGTGGCTGGAATGATATATACCGAAATGTAAGTTAATTAGCAAAAAAAAGGGGAAAAAATTTTAAGAGACTGGTGGGTGGTTCCACCAGTTTTTGTGTTTGTTTTGATTTTTTTTTTTCTTTTTTTAACATTGAAAAGTCTTTCTAATTTTTTCAGGACTGGAAAATTGATCAGTTCATATTATAATGTGACGTACTGGCCCCTCTGGTATATTGGTAAGTAATATTCACGGTGATTTAGAGTTACTACCAATGAAAAACCGCATTCAAGTTTAATTCAACTTAGTAATCATGCCCTGATTCAACAAATATTTGAGTGCCTACTGTGTTCCAAAAACTTGGAATGCAGCAGGAAGGGAAAAAGGTCCCTGCTCTCATGGAAGGAACATTCTTGTGGAGGAGACAAATTAAACAATACAATTCTAAGTGATAATGAGTTTTGTGACAAAAAGTTTGAGGGTAGTGAGATTTGTATTTGTTACTCTCCCTGAAATGCCTTTCCTATTTCTCTACCTGTTCACCTTCCAAGACCAACCAGATACCTACACCACTGCTGCTTTCCTCCTCCTCTTCATTTCTTCCTCTCCCCTGTCTGCTGCTGTCTGCTCTTCAGTAGTCCTTGGGTATAAAGAATCCCTATAGACATTAAAGTAAATTCTGTAGTCTAACACATACATTCATCTAAAGTCTGTGGTAGAGGTGGTGTGGCAAGGGGAACAGCAAAAAAGTTTTGGAGTCTGCATACCTGAGTTAGAATCATGGCTTCAGTAATTAGCTCTGCTCTTGCAAAAGTCACTTGGCTTCTCTATAGCTGTTGATGGATCTTTAAAAGGGAGGTGAAAATGTTGTACAAGTTGTAAGGATTAGTAATAATATTTTGAAACTCACAAGTGCCCTAGACATCATAAGCTTTCATTAAATGGTAACTTATGAGGAATAAGAAGATAGTTTTCAATTTTGTTGTTAATTTGCTAAAGTGTGAAGAGTTCGTTTCCCCACGTTTAATTGTTCCTCTCCCCCCTCCTTTTTTAAAATAAATTGTTTTTCTCTTACAGAGCTTGCTCTTGCGTCTCTCTTCAGCCTAAATGCCTTATTTGATTTTTGGAGATATTTCAAATATACTGTGGCACCAACAAGTCTGGTTGTTAGCCCCGGACAGCAAACACTTTTAGGGTTGAAAACAGCTGGTAAGTGTTTTATATCTTTTCAAAGGTGGGGGAAAGGTTGGCAATAAATCTTTCTCCATTTAATTTTTCCTTTTAATAGACTCAGCTGGAAGGGACTTAGGCCATCTGGTTCAACTATATTAAACAGGTCTATAATAAATTGTCTTAAGACCAATGACTATCATTCCTGTTTGTGTAAATTGAATGGAACTAGCATTCAACAGCCTCGTGAAGGTTTGTTCCATTGTAATTTAAAATTACAATTAAAGTGTAATTACTAACTCTTGCTGCATTGAAGCTAATTTCTTATTTTGAATTCTGTGGAAATGGTAAACAATTAATTTGTATCTTTTGGTAATAATACTTTATGTAACTTAACAACCAGGTCACTCTATTTCCCTTTTCATGAAGAAAAAGATTTAGTTCATTAAATGTTTTCATAGAAATTTTGTTTATATATACACACACATTTTTTTATTTACTATTTATTTGTTTGTTTATTTCTTCTAGTTGTACAGACTACTCCTCCACATGATCTGACAGCAACCCAAATCCCTCCCTCTCCACCTTCTCCTTCAATTCAGGGTCAGAGTGTGTTGAGTTATAGCCCATCTCGTTCACCCAGTACCAGTCCCAAGTTCACCACCAGCTGTATGACTGGATACAGCCCTCAGCTACAAGGTCTGTCATCAGGTGGCAGTGGTTCTTATAGCCCTGGAGTGACCTACTCACCCATCAGTGGTTATAATAAGGTAATGACTCTTTTTTCTTGGCCAGTCACATTATTTTAGAATTGGGAGGTACCTTGAAAATCTAGTAAGTTGATTTTGTCAGTGAGGAAACCAAGGAACGGTAGGTAATTGACTTGCCCAAATCACCCATTTAAGAGCCAAGAATAGAACCCAGATTTCACATCACATAGAAGTTCTTTATACCACATTTTAAATTGAAAATAAGATACAGCTTTTGCAAAGAAGTGAACTGAGGTTCACCATCTAGGATCATTTTGTAGGATCTCTACAAGTTGAAACTATAATCATTTATTTTAGTTTCCTTTATTCATGTTTTCCCTTTCTTTGCTTCTTTATGTGGAACTTTTGCATATCCTTGTAGAATGTCAATGCTTTTCATTATGTTGGAACATCTAAGCTAAAAACTGGTAGTCTGACTCTTGAGTATGGACACTCTCCATGGGATGAGTAGAAATCTTCATTCTGACTCCCACAGTGTTCTGATTTTTAGTCTTGATAGAAGCAAAATTGACAGATTTGAAATTTTGACTCCTGGCTGAAGCATAAGACTATAAGGGCCATTAAAAGGGGAGTAGTCACATTTTCAAGTGCTCTCACTTGTTAGATTGTAGCTACTAGTTAAATGAGGACTGTCTGGAGAGGAAATCAACACAGTGCCCTTACTTTTTTATATAATATTTCTTTGTAATAAAATTCCATACTACTGGTTACTCAGTAATAATTTTGGCAAGTAATAGAATTTAGAAAATTTTGTACAAGTTAAATATTATGTGGAAATGTATATATAGTGATAATTCATAATCCATAGGTAAATATGACTCTAAATTAGTTTTAGTTTGTTTTCATGAGACAAGTACTTACTATATGATCTTAAAGAAAGTTAGAAAATGAGACGAAAAATCACGTATAGTCCTGTCCCTCAAATATTTGTTAATGGCTACTTGATACTCATCTAGTGATTACACCATGGTTTACTCTTGAATATTTGTTATCTTCATTTCTTAAAAACAATTATTAATCTGTACTAAATAGGTCTCTATGTGAAGTTCATAACGGTGCTGAATTATTTTTTTTCAGCTAGATTGTAACCGTGAGCAGAAGATCATTTTTATTCATTTTTGTTTTCTTAGAGTATGGAATATTGATAATATAAAAGTGTTAACTGAATTAATACGTTGGAAAAGTTAATGAATAATTATTTTTATGAGGAAAAGTCAAAATTTACTAAAGTAGAAAAATCTAAATAAATCAAGGAAGAAAATTTAAAAACTGTTAATCAAATACATTCTCAATATATAAGGGCCCTGAAGTTTTACCATCGAATTCTTTTAAATTTTCAAGAAACAGTTACCTTTTAAACGTTCAATTATGGAAATTTTCAAACATACACAAAAATAAAAGGACTAGTACAGTGGATTATGTATCTGTTACCCATCTTCGACAATTATCAACAGTTTGTTATTGATTGAACAGATATTCTGAGCCAATAAAAAATGTTAAAAGTGTAAACTCTACAATCAGAAAACTGGATTGAAATCTTGGTACAATCTTAAGCAAGTTACCTAACTTCTCTTATCTAAAATTAGTACAGTATTAATATTTATCTATTGAGAGGATGAAATAAGATAATGTACATCAAGCATAAAATATTATGTTCCTTGAGCAAGTATATAAGGATTTAATATGTTCATTGAAATAAAAAATCAACGTGGAAGAGAAGTAACATTTTATTTTCAACTAGCATTAAGCAAATATAAGATTTATTAATCCTTAATTTATTACAGCTGAATATAAATTTATCATGAAACCCTAGCAGAAAAAAATTGTCAGTGTACTGGAGTAAATAGTAATGTAGATAAATACCAGTGACCAGTAATTGTATTTTTAAAGTGTTTAACTTCATAAGTACAAGGAAATGCAAATTAAATATACATTTTTAAAAATTCTAGTGGGTCAAATAAACGTGTAAAATAGCAATGCTGATGGACATATGCCAAAATAGTTACTCCTGTCTGTTCTCCTTTGATAGGCATATAACTTAATGCAGTATTTTCACTGAATAGAATAGGAATATGTATTTAAAGTGTCATACGCTTTGATCAAATCATTTCAGTTCTAGGAATCTCCTAAACGAAGTCATGAAATTAAGCAGTGGTTTATGTACAAAGGTGTTATTCATAACATTATTTAATAGTAGGAAAAAATTGTAGACAATCTAAGTCTAGAGTAAGAGAAAGGAAGGATAAATTATGGCATATTTGTACAATGAAATACTGTACAGCCGGTAGGAATGATATTTATAAAGGAATTTTTATAGGGAAATGCTTGGTTAACTTTCAAACAGGGATATAAAACTAAATAGTATTGTCTCATTTATGTGAAAACAAAAATATATTGACTTAGCCATATACATTTAAAGATTTGAAAGTACATAGAATGCGAAAAGCAATTGTATTATCTCTGGGTGGTAGAGTTATAAGCATGACTTATTTTTTTCATACTTTTCATTTTTTAAAACATGCATATATTACTTTTTTAAAAAATAGACTTTATTTTTAGACCAGTTTTAGGCTCACAGCAAAGTGGAGAGGAAAGGACAGAGATTTTCCACACACACCTGCCCCCACACGGGAACAGCCTTGCTGACTGTTAACATCAGTCACCAGGTGGTCCATTTGTTACAGCTGATGAACCTACACTGACACATTATTCTCAGCCGGAGTCCATAGTTTACATTAGGCCCACTTTTGGTGATATACATTCTATATATTTGTACAAATATATAAGGACATGTACCCACCATTATGACACAGAGTATTTTCACTGCCTAAAATTCCCTGTGCTCTACCTATTTATCCTTCCCCCCACCTCCACCCTAACCCCTGACAACTGATCTTTTTACTTTCTCCATAATTTTTCCTTTTCCAGAATCATATAGTTGCAGTTGTACTATATGTAGCCTTTTCATATTGGCTTCTTTCACTTAGTAATGTGCATTTAAGATTTCTTCATGTCTTCATGGCTCGATAGCTCATTTCTTTTTAGTGCTAAATAATATCCTGTTGTCCAGACGTACCACAGTTTATCCATTCATCTGCTGAAGGACATGGTTGCTTCCAAGTTTTGGCAGTTATAAATAAAGCTGCTATAAACATCTGTGTGCAGATTTTTGTGTGGATATAAGTTTTTAACCAAGGAGCATGATTGCTAGATCGTACGGTGAGAGTATGTTTAGTTTTATAAGAAACTGTCTTCCAAAGTGGCTGTACCATTTTGCATTCCCACCATCAGTGAATGAGAATTCCTGTTGCTTCACAACCTTAGCATTTGGTGGTGTGAGTGTTCTGGATTTGGGCCATTCTAATTGGTATATTACTTTTTGAAAGTCAAAAAACAAAAATGAATTTCAATTAAAGAAAAATAAGATAAAATTCTTTTATTTTGTGTAGTTGGCAAGCTATAGTCCCTCTCCTCCTCCTTCATACCCTACCACTGTTGGACCAGTGGAGAGCAGTGGGTTGAGATCTCGTTACCGTTCTTCACCCACTGTCTATAACTCTCCTACTGACAAAGAAGACTACATGACAGACCTACGAACTTTGGATACTTTTCTTAGAACTGAAGAAGAGAAACAGCACAGAGTTAAGCTGGGTATGTATATACTTTATTTAGATCTAACACGTATTTTTAGTGTCACTTTTTATTATCCTTAACCGATTTCATTACTTTGATTACCCATATATAAATATGTAAGTCTCTTTTACTAATATACTTTATGTAGCTTAGCAGAAACATTTTGTTTTTCTATTTTATGCATTTAGAATTAAGCTCACCAAACTTAAGAAGTAAAATATAGCTGAACTGAGAAATCTTGAACATTTCATCCCCGTTAAAATTGGAAGCTTTTTCACATAACGGAAGTTGTAATTTCTCTTTAAATGTTAAGGCTATAAAATGTTTTGAAGTGGCTCATGGCAGAGCTCACTGAATTGACAATTGTTTCCTTTCCCTGGGGACCTTGGGAAGGTTGGTGTGGCCAAGACGGATGAAAGACAGAGCGCGGATTTACCCGAGAAGTGTTGCTGTTTTTTCAGAACATTTTTGAACTTATCTTTAATTTACCTGGGGAAACACTGTTAGCAAATCTTAATCTGTTTGGGGTGGATTTGATTATTACAAAATCAATTATTTGAAACCAAATTAGGTTATTGAGCAGAGTAATGATTTTTCCCCCTCAGGAACTTTCACAGAAAGCACATTAGGTGCTAAAGCATGGCCACAATGAGGAAGCCAGTTATTGGACCATGGCTCTTTGTGTCACTTTCAATCTCTCCATTGATTTTTAATATAATTTTGCCTGGAAGTGCCACAAATGTCAAAGAAACAAATCAATATTATCTTGTTATTTGTCAATACATGCTTTTTCTTCTTTTTAAATTTTGAAATATTTCAAGTATACTGAAAATTATAGGGTATAATACAAAGAACAACCTGTTTACTCTCTGCATATCTTTGTCATATCCAGATTTTTTTTCTGACTTCCTTTTTTATTTCTTCTTTGACCAGTAGGAGTATTTACAAGTATTTTTGTTTGGAAGTATTATTGATGATTGGTGCTTTTAATTTCCAAACATATTAAATGAAAGGCTTGTTTATCTTTTCTTTTTTTCTCTAAGCTAATAGTACTGTGGCTAGAGATTCTGATCTGTACCCTGTTAATTTTTTGGTATTTTTTTTGAGAATTGCATTTAGGCCTGCAATATGATCATTTTTTATAAATGGTTCTTGGTATAATGAAAAGAATGCATGGTCTAAATACCAGGCTTCATGTTTGTTCATTTAGTCAAGCTTCTTGATGATCCTTTCCTGAGTAAGTAAATACAATGGTGTTTTCAAAATGGAGACTTTCTAATACTTTGATCTCTTCTACATTTAGTAGTTTGGCATTCTTCTGTAAAGAACTTTCTGTTTTACTCCTCACACCACAGTTTGTTTTAGCCAGTTTGGACTCAATCTTTGGTTCTTTCTTTGGCAGTGTCTAAACTGTTTAACTCATTGAGTTTTTTAATTTGACTTTTTTTTTTTTCATTTTTCACAGTTTTGTTCTCTTTCAAATATGCCTAATTTATTTTGGAGTGTCTTGTTTCTGTGTTTTCAATTCCTTTTCCTATCTCAATCACTTTAAACATACTTTTACAAAGTTTCTGTCCAATGGTTCACTTATCTAAAGTTCGTGGAGATTAATACTAACATTTTTGTCTTGTTGACTCATGCTTGAGGCTTTTTTCCTTGTGATTTATGTATTTTTTGTTTGTTTTTGGTAAGCTCATCTTCAGTAGAGTATTATCTGTGCTATTTCTATCCTGCTCAGACTGGATGTCTTATCTCCTCCTAGCAGTTTTGTACGTGCCTCTGCTTGGTGCCTAAGGAATATCATTGACTTTGAACTAACTTAAGTAATTTCTAGGCTTGAAGTACCTGGATTAATCTCCCAACAACCTAAAACACACAAATTTTCTTGTTATTTCCTAGTGCTAGTGGGCAGATTATTTTCTTATTCACTGAGAATATGGCCCTTTGAGGTTCCTGGCCCTGTGCCAGGTACCATGGATGGAGGTAGGAGAAAGGTCTCTACCTCTACCTCTTGTGGGTCTACATCTTCATTTTCTGTTCCCATTTGGCCACTGATACCGAAGCGGATAGGTTTCCCAAAACCTACAAAATTTTCCAGAGCAGCTGCAGCATCAACTTACAAACAGGGCACTCTGATTTTCAATTCCTTCTTCATTTCTAGCTGTTCTTCATATCTTTTTTGCAAGTTCCATTATTCGTTTGAATGGTGTTTAATAAACATTTTAATAAACACCATGTTTAATAAACATGGTGTTTATAAACAGGTGTTTAATAAACATTTTTAGATCTATATGGTGAGAGATACCTGGTTTGTTATGTTGCCAGAATTCCAAATCTCTTTGTACTTCGATTCCTAGGTCTTTGGAGTTCTCTAGCTACAGATTTTTTGCTGCTCTATTGGTGGTGGTGGTCATTACAGAGGGGTCCTATTTTGTCACTGCTTGCTATATATATTTTGCTGGTATTTTGGCTGATGCACAACAGATATTAAAACTTATTTCTGTCATTTTATTTTTATCATCTAGATAAAACTCTTGTCCTCTAAAGCCAGTGTTCACTGAAATTTTTCTCAAATTCACATATCCTCTCAGAAAGCTTGATTATTTTCGAATAGTCAAAATAGAATAATTTTGTGCTCTATCATGACCATGGCTTTTACCTTCCTTTTTTATTCCTTATTGTTAAATTGTTTGTGTTGGTTTAAGACTTGTTTTCTTGACATTAATTCATTCCTAGAAGTCAATTTTGCTAGAAGTCCTACCTGAAAATTTATCTTTATACCAAGTATGATATGTCTTTACATAATTACTTATTTTTAGGGCAGCATGAAACATACTAATATTCACCCAAGCTACTAGCACAAGACTGGCTAACCTTCAGGGTTTTGTTGCTGTGAATTAAAACATTGCCACATATTGCTTTCACAATTTCTCATCCTTTGTGCTTGTAAATAAATGTTATAAGAAAACCAGTTTTATCATTTTATAGTCACTCCTCTTAGAAATTCTTCTAAGATTAAAAAAACTTGTTTCTATTTGATTGTGTGTGGGTATGAACTATCAATTGATATTTTTCATATCAGTTAAACTAAAAAAAAAAAAGCTTTATGAGTATCATATAATTATCTTTGAAAACTTGCTATTTATTCAGATACTGTGCCAAATGCTAGGGGAAAAAATATTCCCTGCCCTCAATGAGCTCGAATTCTATTTGGGAAAAGAGATAAACTATGACCTTAAAATGTAATAATTACTCTGGTATAGTGCAAGAGAGAGTGAGTTTAGCTTCTAGCCCAAAGAGTAGTTTATTAACAGGAGGCTGTAGTTACCCCATTCAGAAAGGAACTTCTTTCTGAATGGGGTAAATTTCAAGGAACTTCTTTAGCCTATTTACTTTTTGAAGAAATTTGTCTTTTTTTTCACACTGAATCATTTAAAACTCTTGGAGAATGAAACAAGCTTAGTTTTACAACAAAAATAAACACTTCCAACCACTTGGATTTTAAATTAACACTGCTTAGAAATGACCTTGTTAACTTTTAGCACAAGTAATGTTGGAGAGGAGGGAGGAGAGAGCCCCTTGAGGCTTTGCCTTCCTTGGTTGCCATTGTCTCAGTGCTGGATACCTGTGTTCCTGCTCTAACTCTGGTTGTCAGAATTACCACAACACACTGATACTCTTTGATTTAATCATTGTAGGGAGCCCAGATTCTACCTCACCTTCCACCAGCCCTACTTTCTGGAACTACAGTCGTTCTGTGGGGGATTATGCACAAACCTTAAAGAAGTTTCAGTATCAGCTTGCCTGTAGGTCTCAGGCCCCGTGCGCCAACAAAGATGAAGCCGATCTTAGTTCTAAACAAGCTGCAGAGGAGGTAAATGCAAAATAAAAATAACTTAATATTTATGATTTACAGATTATTGGAGAGCCTTCTGTTTCTGGAACATTTGTTTTCCGTAACATCCACTTTTACCAACTAGAAACATAAATCTGGCACACACTGAACAGTGGAAAGGCTCCTTTCTAACTTTGTGTGCCTCAAACTGAATTATATTGCATGTTTTACTCTTTATGACACATAGTTGACATCAGTGTCCTGCCTAAAACTTTTCTGCATTCATTTATTAAAGGGTATCTCAAGTATCAGTTTGTACTTAACATATACAAGACTCTTGCTTTTAAAATATATTTGGATTAGAACAGTTGACAGTCTGTAACTTCATCAGTTTAAGACCAAATACAGGATTTTAATTTTGTTCTTAAACACAAGAAGAATGTTCTTTAAACGTACCAACATAAGGATATGTCTACATGGATAGCAACCAAGTGCATAATTAAGAAAATTGTTGCATAATAATTAGATTATTATTGATGTTTGTGAAGTTTGTTTCAAAGTGTTCCAAATATTTTTGAAGGTAGGGGAAAGAATGATTGCTGGCAAGATTTTTCCTCACTGATTATTCATCTTAAACATTTTTAATAGGTTTGGGCGAGAGTGACTATGAATAGACAACTTCTTGATCATATGGATTCATGGACAGCTAAGTTCAGAAATGTAAGTTTGACATTACTCTTTGGGGACAGTATTAGTGCCTTTTAACATATGAAGTATATTATTAGAACATCAATTAGAGATGTTAATTGTTAATTAGATAACAGAATTAATTATAAAAAATGCAGTGTGGCTGGCACAGGATAAATACAACATTTACCTTATGGTGTCCATTTTTATAGGCTATTTTTTCCCCTCCATGGTTAGTAAATTAGTATATTTTGAGTGAATAAAGGAACAGTATAGTTTATTAAGATCTTCATCCCTTTTCCAGCATCTCAATTTTATTTTTAAAGAGCTTTCATGTCAGAGGCTATTACTTGTCTAGAAATGTGAGGGAAACAAGAATGAGGTCCTTGCCCTCAGAAAACGTCAGTTAGAAAGAGAAGATAATATATATGCTTAAAGCTATGTCAGAATATATCAATTTTTTCAATTTTTCCAGAGAAGAACCATCTCTGTCTTTGGCCTAGAGGTTGGGAAGGCCAACTCTTAATATACAGAGTGAGTAAGTTGCCTAGTCTCAATCCTACCTTTCTCTGGCTCTCTGTAGTACCTGTATGCCCCAAGTTCTGTTGGGCAAATTGGCCCCTCCTCCCCTTCAGGTGTCCTCTTAGATTCTGTAGAGGCCGCCACTTTTCCCATTTCATCCTCCAACAGTCATCCATTAACTCTGCATCATCTAGAAATGTGTTGAAATCACTTGTACACCTTTTTTATTCTTTTACAGTAATTTAAACAGATATCAAGAGGGAGTGGTGAAAAATAGCCTACTTTCTTGATCTAGAAGTCTGGATGGCTTTTTAAAAACAAAAATTCATGAGCCCAGCCCTAGAAATACTCAATCAGACTTTCTGGGAATGAGACCTAGATCTCTCTCTCTTGGACTCTTTAGATCATTTCATTGCAGCCAAAGAGTGGCTGGCAAGTAGGATACATTTAATAAAAGTTGGAAGAATGAATG
>NW_011888814.1:9485080-9509192 GCF_000151845.1 Pteropus vampyrus | reverse complement strand
TTTTTCATCCTTTTGTTTTATGGTGAAACAGAAGCATGGAAACAGAAGTGATAAAAGATGCTGCAGAGGCTCACACAAAATATATCACACACAAACAAACCAGATGGGCTATTTCCTTAGTGTTTTTATTTCCCAGAATTAGTTTTATATTAGCCATGCAGAGTCGCATTTGAAATTCCTAGTCCTAAAGTAATATAGTAATATTCACAAACCAGTTTCAAATATAATACATCTGTTTTCTACATGGTTAGGGAATTGGGTGAGCCTGTTGGGACTTAATCAATTATGTTAGTTTGAAAATTGTCTTACTAATTACAAACCAGTAAAAACACTACATGAATAAATGTGTGAATAATTATCCTAGAAACGTAAACTGAATATTATCCTTGTAGCTAAGTATAATAATTACAGAAACATATAAGAAAAACTTGACATATAACTGAAAGTTTTATATTTTCTTCAGGAAAAAACAGGCATATATGATTTAAGAATATAACTTAGTTAACTTACAGTCCAGTAGCATATTTACTTAACTCTCTCTAGACTTCAGGTAACTACTATGCCTATTCTCTTTCATCATACTCATTAATATTCAAGTACAAGACAATAAAAAAAATCTTAGAGTTTTATGAATAATTATTTGAGAAATGCTTTAGAATTATATGTATAAAATCTATACCTCATTTCTTCCTAGTGGATCAATGAGACAATCTTAGTGCCACTCGTACAAGAGATTGAGTCTGTCAGCACACAGATGAGACGCATGGGTTGTCCAGAGCTGCAAATAGGAGGTATGTGAAAATTGAGCCCAACGTTTGACTTACCTTCAGTGAATCTGCCAAGTGGAAAATTTCTCCTTGTAGTGGGCTATTTAACAACTTCCTTTGTTATCTTGAGGTGAAGAAAAAAACTTTATAATATAGCTTTTTTTATAGAACAGTTTTATTGAGATGTAATTTACTTAACATATAGTATACCCATTTAAGTCTACAATTCAAAGATTTGGGTTGTGCAACCATCACCACAATCGATCTTAGAATATTTATCATCCAAAAAAGAAACCCCACATACCCTTTAGCAGTCACTCGTGTCCCACCACCAGCCCTAAACAACCACCAGTCTACTTTCTGTATCAATAGGCCTGTTCTAAATATTTCATATAAATGGGAGCACACAATAAGTTGTCCTTTGCACTGGCTTCTTTCACTTATCGTAATGTTTTCAAAGTTCATTCATGTTGTAGCATTTATCAGTACTGCATTTCTTTTTATTGCCAAATAATATCCCATTGTATGGCTCTACCACATTTTCTTTACCCATTCATCGGTTGATTGACATTTGGGTGGTTTTCACTTTTTGGCCATTATGAATAGTTATGTACAAGTGTTTGTGTGGACATATGTTTTAATTTCTCTTGGGTATTACCTAGGAGCGGAACTGCTGCACCGTATGGTAACTCCATGTTTAACCTTTTAAGGAATTGCCAGATTCTTTTTCTAAAGCAGCTGTACCTTTGTACATTCCCACCAGCAGTTTATTAAGGTTCCAGTTTCTATATCTTCAACAATACTTGTCTTTTTTATTATAGTTGTCCTAACGGGTGTGGTTTTGATTTTCATTTTCCCGATGGCTGATGATGTTGAACATCTTTTTATGTGCTTATTGGCCATTCATATATACCTTCTTAGGAGAAATGACTTTTCATATTCTTTACCCATTTTAATTGGGTTATTTATCTCTTTATTATTGAGCTATAGATGTTTTTTATATATTCTAAATACAGTTCCCATGTCAGATATTAATTACAAAGTTGTACAAAGCATAAAGAATGTATAATAATGCTAATTTAAAAATCACCTATTTTCAAATTTCTTATCTGCTAAAAATCTGGTAAAGTTCTGTAAAATATAATTTGCCTAAAATATATACTGTAACTTATTTGGTGTTAAGTAATTAGGTTTCAAAAGTAAGGAACATTGTAGTCGCCTAGCTCTTTCTGGAGAATAAATTTCTCCTTGAAATATGTAAGTGCTTTGGATTGCACATCAGCGCTTTCTACTTGCTTTTGGCATCGTTTAATCAATCTTTATTCCCTGGACTGAGAATAGAATTGTACGTCCCTAAAGTGTCTTATTTATTGGGTATCCAGATGCTTCGTATGTAATTTACATAGCCTTCACATTAACCTTGAAGGCTAGCTGTTAGTGCCCCATTTTATGGATGAGGCTACTAAGACTCAAATTGATTAACTGGTCCAGTATCACAGAGCAGCAATTTGAGGCCACAGCTCTCTGACTCCAAAGCCAGAATGCTTGCTTCCTAGGTCTCAGTAATGTTATTTGAACCTGTGCTTATCCTTTTTGAGCTTTCTTTATAAGCTATAAAAATATGTATCTTTTATAACATTATACCAGTGTGGTGTGCTTTTTAAGAAAGAACATTGCTTTATGACTACAAAAGCAATATACATATGTTCAAGTAGAAAATTTGAAAAGTACAGAAGTACACAAAGAAGATTATTATCCGTAATTCTGCTTCCAGAGATAACCTCTACCAATTTAGTCACAGTTATTGTTTTTGGAGAAAATACTATGACACTAACTATGTATATCAATTGTAAGTTATACTGTAATTTAAGAACATGAAAAATATATATTTTAGGAGTTGAGGAAATATGGTACATATATATGTATATATTTCTAATTGAATTGAGGTTATACTGTTTTGTTACCTGCTTCCCCCCCATTCTACTTCAGATATTCTCCAGTATTATTTTCAGTGGCTGAATTGTACTTTTTAAATACATATCTTTTTTATACATCTTTTGTGTGTAAGTTGTTTATAGGTCTTACAACATGAATTTGGCTGCTGCTTTTGAAGAGAGAGAGAATGTGTGTGTGTGTGTCTGTGTGGGTCTGTGTGTGTCTGTGTGTGTCTGTCCATCCGTCTAAATCTTGCCACCTTGCCAGAAATGATAAAATAAATTAGACGTAAAGTAGATAATGCAAATTGTTAAGATAAACTATTATAGCCGTCATGTATTCCTTCAACATCTATTGAGGGAAGAGCATTTTACGTTCTTTCAGAGACGTATAATAATAACCTGTGTGCTGTGTATTTTATTTTTAACAGAGGCTAGTATTACTAGCTTGAAACAAGCTGCTCTGGTCAAAGCGCCTCTCATTCCAACTCTGAATACAATTGTGCAGTATCTAGACCTTACTCCAAATCAGGAATACTTGTGTGAAAGGATCAAAGGTAACTATTGATATGAAGAGGGAAACAGTGAGAGCCTTTCACTACTTTGAGATTTTATAAATAAAGGTAACAAGGAAAATTTTTTTTGAAAAACTTAAAGTATTACTAAGTGTGATCTTATATTAAATATATATTTAATTATGGCCTGATTAAGGCTTATACTTAAACAACTTTTGGGTTTTATATTTTATGTGCTTAAGAATTGTCAAAATAATATACTTAGTCTTGAATATTTTAATTAGTAATTTTGTTCTATATAGAGAAGCTTAAATATGAGCTAAATAGGCCCAAGTGAATAATTTCCCTCATTTTCTACTCTTAAACTACCAAAAATGGATGCTATTATGACATTTTTTATAATTTCATATTTCTTTGAATTTTTTCTATTTCTTTGAATTTTTTCTTATTTCTTTGAATTTTTATGTCATATTTATGATGCTGCTTCTTAACATTTCTGTTATATTCTGATTATTTGGGAAAAATACAATCTTCTGAGGAGGCTGGCCGAGAAGCAGGACATTTAGCCTCCCTTATACTCCCACACGTTAAATTCTCTTTTTACCCCCCTACTTGTTGTATTTGGATAAACTGTAAAATGTTCTCATTAACAGAACAAATTTTAGAAATAGTATTTTATTCTACAGATTTATCATGAATCTTCATTTGAGAATGTTATGGTGCCTCCTCCCCCTCTCTCACCTAGGTTTGGTCTGGGGTTCAGGAATAAGCATTTATCATGACTTTTAAAAAACTTTTTACCTAAGAAGAATTCAAACACACATAAGACACAATGGTCTGCTCAACCCTCTCGTACATAGCACCCGGTCCCTACAACCAGCAGTCCCTGGTTGCCTCTGCCCTGTTCGTATCCCTCTCTACCTCTCCTTTTAACAGTTTCTTTCTATCATGAAATATAAAGTCTATATACAGATTTCCAACTGTCTCAAAAAATGTATAATTACTTTTTTTGGTATTGTTTATTTGAATTGGGATTCAAATCTTATCACATGTTGTGCTTGTTGATACATATAAGTTTCTTGCAAGCTATAGGTTTCCCCTCTATCCTTTTTTAATTTGTAACTTATTTATTCAAAGAACTGGTTGTTTGTCCTGTAGTGTTTCCCATGGTGTGGATTTTGCTTCCCCGTGGAATGCATCCCCATGGAGTAGTTTTACTTCTGAAAATTCAGGCTACAGTTTTTTGGCAGGATTGCCTCATAGGTAGCAAGATATTTGTATATCCAAAAGTATGTATATGTGCATACATATACAAAGTATACATAAAATATTATTATATATCAAATATACAAAAAGTTTTAAAAGTACAATGAACCCAGTATGGGCCTTCTAGATTGAATAGTTATCAGTATTTTCCATATTTGATTCTCCCTCTCTACATACACTTTTTTTTTGTTCTGCCGTTTCAAAGTACATTGCAGGCATCGTTACTTTTCAGCACACAATTCCTAAAACAAATAACATTCTCCTACATTACCACAGATATCAGACCTTAAATATTAACAATATTTCTATGTTTTCTAATACACAGTTCATATTCATATTTCCCAGTTGTCCAAAGAATGTTTTATACCCTTTTTTTTTCCTAACCAGGATAAAATCTGGGTTCACACATTGTATGTGTTGTTTAATCTTTTTTTGGATCTCTGTCTAGAACAGTTCTGCCACCTTTTTTCCTCACGTGACACTGACTTTTTTAAGAATTCTGAATAGTAGTCTTGTCTCACATTTTGGATTTATCTGAATCTTTCTTCATGGTAAAGGTTTAAATTAATCTTTTATATCTTCTGTTTCTTTATGTTTGTTTGGGTCTTTTGATCAGGTTTTTAAGATGATATGCTTCTCTTATTGTAACCCCTTAGCCTTTTTCCCTTTTTTGCATATTCTTAGCTTTTTTTTTTCATTTCACCTTTGTTGCTACAGAACTTTCTCAAGGAGGCTGTATGAGTTCATTTCGATGGAATAGAGGTGGAGACTTTAAAGGACGCAAGTGGGATACAGACTTGCCCACTGATTCTGCTGTAAGTCTCTAGTTTTATTTTGTTTTTTCGCTTTCGTTATTAGATTTATATTTGTTTTATAAATCCAATTGTAGCATTACTCCATTATAAAAATAAGTGTTAAAAAGAATTTAGAGACTAAGGTAAAAATAAAAGATTTAAATTGTACCAGCATTTTAACCCAATCACTGTTAATATTTTCTGTGTATTTTTTTATTTACTTAGATTTTGATTTTTTTAATGTTTTTATCGTAGTTGCAAACATGTATGTACAATTTTGTATCCTGTTCTTTTTCACTTTTGCAATGTTTAAGTATTTTTTTACTCACTATCATTTATTCTCTTTTGTTGGACCTAAAAGTTTGAGAAACATGGTAGGGGGAGAGATTTTTGTTTTTCTATCTTAAATAATGTTGCAAGGAATATCGTGATGCATATTTCTTTCTTATTTGGGTTTATGACTTTAAGAAAAATTCCTAAAATTAGATTTATAAGATCAAAGAGTATAAAGTTTGGGGGGTATTTAAGAGTTTTTTAAAATCACGTTCTTTAGTTTTTTATAGTGACTTAATGTGTGAAAAATGAAGTTTTAAATGCTGATATTCAAATTGAGAATTGATTATGTATATTTTATCTTGGTTTTGCTGTTAATTAACTGTGTGTATGAATGATCCACTTTTAACAGGAATGTCTTTTATCTCTTCATTTTATAGATTTCATCTTATAAATAAAACCACTTGAAAGCATTTTTGCTAATTTCCTCTTGAGGGAAAGAGTTAAAAATTGGAGTCATTATAAACAGATGTTTTTAAAGGGTTATATCCATGATAGATTTTAATGCTGACTTTGAAATATTATTTCCTCATTTTTAGATCATCATGCATGTATTTTGCACCTACCTTGATTCCAGATTACCTCCACATCCTAAATACCCTGATGGAAAAACATTTACTTCTCAGCACTTTGTTCAGACACCAAATAAACCAGGTATGAGCCTCTTCTAATAGAATGAGCTGAGCTTTCCATATGAAATACATCGAGTGGTTTCCTTTGTTTTTTCATGTAGCATATTTCCTTTACAGATGTGACAAATGAAAATGTTTTCTGCATTTACCAGAGTGCTATCAACCCTCCCCATTATGAGCTAATCTACCAGCGTCATGTCTACAATCTTCCAAAGGTACTTCAAAATGTAGGAGTTGCTATTATAGAATGTTATGGATGATTTGCTTTGATGATATTTTTAAAATTAGTTTCTCTTGTTTATGGAATAGGTAAACTTTTTAAATTAGAGGAAATGTGTATCTCCCTTTTTTCTTTTAACTATAAAAGTATTATATGCTTAATTTGGAAAAGTATAAAGAAAAAAATCACTCATTATTCCATTCCTTAGAGGCAGCTATTGTTAACATTTTGGTGTACTGCCTTTTGGTAAATTTCATTTTGGTCTTTCTCTGTAATTTTTTGTGGGTTGAAATCATTTATGTAGTTTTATATGCCTTTAATAATTTTCCATACCATTAAAATTTTTCATAAATACTTTTTAATGGCTATAAAAAATTTATCGTAAGATTATAACAATTTATTCAGCCATTCCCTACTGTTGGACATTTTGGATGTTTCTAATTCTTCATTATCATAAATACTCCTGAATATTTATCTTCATGCATATAGCTGTCTGCATTTTGAGTAATTTCTTTAGCCTCAAGTCTAAAAGTGAAATTCAAGCTTACAGAATATTTTCAAGATTTTAAAAATATATTATCAAACTACTTTATAAAAAAGATTATTGTATCAATTTACACTTCTATCCATGTATTTTACTCTTGATTACAAACATCGGTTCTGCTGATGACCTTTGCAGTTATTTTTGTTACCAGGATCTTTACTAAGGAGTATTACGTCGACAAATCATGTTCTCCATCAGATTCTCAGAGAAGATTAGTTTCATTTTTTTGAAGCTTAATATTTTACCTTTGTAAGTGTAAATATTTGGGGCCATTGAAGTTTCTTTGAGTACCCATGTAAATTCTTTTTTTAAGAAACGCTGTCTTTTAAAAATACATCCTCAGATTCTTGAGGGAAAAAAACACCAAATGAATAAGCAGGTACAAGTTAATCAGTGAATAGAAAATCTAAGTTGGGAACTAGTTTACAGATGAGAAATTACATATAATAGTTTAATTTTAGGACTAGCAAATGCTGCCTTGTCCCTTGTGGACAAAATTGAAAACACATATTTAACATGTTACTTATACTGTTATTAACATATACTATAATGTGTTTTCAAGTGTGATTCAAAGTTTTTTAATCCCCACACTTTTATTTATGATGTTTATTTTTAAGGTAGGGCATTTTTGTGTGTAGTCTACAGGAGTACCAGCCTCCGACTAGCTGTCTTTCAGGCCTCCGGAAATGCTGCTCCCCGTGTGTGGAAACTTCCCAGTCTGTTTACTTTCTGCTGATCTTTCAGGTCTCAACTTAAAAATCTTTCCCTCGGGGAGGCATTCCCTGCCTCACCAGTCTGGGTCAGATGCCCGCATGTGTTCCCATGGCACCCTCTACCTCCCCTCTCCTAACATTCATCACACTTTTTGTAATTCTGTTTACTGTCTGCTTTTCTACTAGACTTTAAGCTCCTTGATTACATGGATCCTCTGTCTTATTCACCATAGTGTTCCCACTTCATAGCACAAAGTAGGCACTTTGTTTAATGAGTGAATGAAAGTCTGAATTACATGTAATTCTTAGTAGAATGTGAATTGGCAGGATCTGCATTTACCTATCAGACTGAATCTTTTGTTCAGTTTGGTTTAAATCTTGCTGTCTTTTTTGTCTTTGTTCCAGGGCCGAAATAATATGTTTCATACATTATTAATGTTCCTTTACATCATAAAGACCAAAGAGTCAGGAATGCTTGGGTACGTATTTAGGCTTTAAAAACACAAGTACTTAATTTATTTACTGTTTTTCTTCCTGTGTTAAGATTCTGCAGAAGGCAGTGTCACATACTAAAAATATAGCCTGAAAAACAAGAGATATGACTTCTAGTACTAGATCAGCCCTTTCACTAACCAGCACTGCTACCTTGGGCAAGTCCATTCATTCCTCAGAACCTCCATTCTTCTGTTGGGTAAAAAGGCAGTTGGACCACATCATTGTCCTTACAGTTATGTTCCTCAGAGCAACTCCGAGGTCTGTATCAGGGTCTTGCCACTTTCAAAACAAAACAAAATCAAACTGGAGCCTAGTTTTATTCAAGCCATGCCATTTCAGACACGAAGCCTTCAGTAAAATGTTTATACTTCCGGAGAGACTGAATTAGCACTGTTCCATAATATTGTGAACTGGGATGAAAATATTGAAATTTTTTTTTACTTCATTCATTCTACATACAGAGTAGTGAAGTTCACATACTATTATAATAAATTTAAAATTGCTGGTTTATTATTTTGGTGATTTGAAATGTAAGTGTATCAAATAATATTTGAAGTAAGTAGACCCTTCTACAGCTGGAGAATTCTGGTGCTACAAGGTCTGAGAGTCTAAAAACCTGGATTCTGGGTTCAGCTCTGTCCAAACTAAGTAACCTGAGGCTAAGAAAATGTAAAGGGAAGTACTTAGAGTAGAAAACAGCTGGGGTCCATTCCAGTTCTGTTATGCACGCCTCTTCAGTTTCGTGTAGGGGTCCTGTCCTGTATGTGTTCTAGAACTACACTGTCCGATACAGCAGCCACCAGTCACCTGTGGCATTGGGCATTTGAAACATAACTAGTAATTTAATTGTTCTGTTCAGCAAAAGATACCATAAATAAAGTTTAAAGCTAAATGACAAAACATAGCTGCAACATATATAGCAAATCCAAATTATATTCATGATATATAAGTTAATTAGACTAAGTGTACAAATGGTTGATAAAAACGAAAAGATGCTTAGCCTCATATACAAACAAGCCAAAATTAAAACTTTTTATCAAATTTAATTTATCATTTGCAATGTTGGTCATGGTATGAATGGGAAAACAGTTCATAGAAATTACCTTTTGTGAAGAACGTTTTTGTAATATATCTATATTTTTAATTTTTTATCAAAACTAATGCTCATAATTTTAAAAGTCACACAGTACTAAAAGTCGATGACAAAAATAAGCAGTTCCCCATATTTCCCAAGCCCACTTCCCCAAGGCAGCCACTTGAACTGGTAGCTTTTCCTTCTGATGTTACCCATGGTTCCAAATAAAGAGGTAGACAGCTCGCTCTCGATTCTTTAGTGTTGGACATCATTGCTTGATTTCTTGTCAGATGAGTAATTTCCCTCTCTTAGAGTCCTCTTCTCCTCCCTCATACTTTGAATACAGTTATATTACTCTCTGGTGTAAGTAGGAGTAGATTTTTCCTCTCGTTATATGCAATGTGTTTTGGTTTAAGATATATTAGTAATACCCATTTGCAAGTTTACTAAAGTATCTCTGATAATTAGAAATTTTTAATTTAAGTCAGATAGGTAAAATTCTCTAAAAGGCCTATCATCTCTATAACCACTATTTTTTAAAATTTAATTGACACTTTTACTTTGATCTGACTTGCTAAAATCATCTTGTTAACTCTTATCTAATGTAATAGTTCTTGATGTCTACTGAAAAATTAATTTTCAACACAATCCATTTATTCTGTATTTGGGTTTTAAACAGTTAAATTAATTACTGTTTCTAGAACTCACCTGATGAACCATGTGTAGTATAACATTGCAGAATAGTGTTAAATGTTATTAATTAAATGTGTATTCCTTGTTTTAGTTATTTGAGAAAAGATCTTCAATGCTTGGCAGTCAATTCCACTAACACTTTTGTTTTTCTCTTTGTAGGAGAGTTAATCTTGGTCTATCCGGTGTGAATATTTTGTGGATTTTTGGCGAGTAGTGGGTCATCTGATTCTAAACATTTGGACTTTTATTTGACCAAATCAGAAGTCAAATCTAAGTATCTCTGAGTTACCGCTTCTTTTGAGACGTTCGTGTACGTTACAGACTCTTTAGATTTAACAAAAAAATTAGCTATTATTATGTGAAAGTATGTCTTATATCTTCTACACCAAGATATTACCCTCAGTTTTTTATTGCATTTTACATTTTTCAGTTGCCTTCAAAACTGCAACCTTTCAGATTGTTGTTGACCCAAAACAGTGCAGTTCCCCCTTAATTAAATAAATGAGTCCTTTTTTATTGTAACTTCAAAATAAGAATCACCTACCTGATTCTTCCCCACAAAAACTGATTTTTCAGTCACATTATTTAGTATAAACTACTTAAAAAGAAACAAGCAAATCGCTAACTCTTTTTTCTCTCTCTCCAGTATTTAGAAAATCCGCCCAAGGCCCCTATTTTAAAAAAATCAGATAAATACTAAGTAGTATATAGTCGATGTGTTTATTGAAAGAGGTTTGACAATATTAGCATTTAAAAAGTCAACTCTTGGATTAAATTTAGCTGACAGAATTCGTTTGGATCTTAAGAGGCTGAGGACATCAGGAAAACTATTTCTTTGGTTTTAATAACTTAATTTCACTATCCCATTATATATTAAGAGTTCCTTTAAGATCATATATCTTATGTTCAGATTTTTTTAGATATGTTCAAAATATCTGGAGAGTAAGAAGTTATCAGTTTTGTAAGTTTGCTTCACTCTTCATTTTTATTTTCTTATGTGTATATGTAGTACCTCTCAGGCTAGCTAGCAATTGCATGTATTTTCCGGATTGACATATTAGACTGCTTCCATCACGTGGAAGCAACTAGAACCCATATATTCTGAATAACTGCATGTTATTCACATATGCAGCTGGTTTTGTATAATTTGTAAATTCTCTTTTCCCAAAGGTTGTTCTTGTTTTTTAAGTTTTATGTCCACAGGAGAGGGAATTTGTATCTTATAACTGCTTTTGATACGTGTTAAATATGTTTAAGATTTTTTAAGAGAAAATATCAATTAAACATGTTTAATATGAAAACATGTTAAGATGTTAAGTCTACTGTTTCAACAGTTATTAAAGGTGTCATAGAATAATAGTTGCTTTGCTGTTGAACTCTTGTTCAGTTATACATATTCTTCATTAAGCAATTAGGAGAAAAATTTTAGCACAACTTTTTTTCTCTTTACATGGCTTAAGGCAGCTTTTAGTCCAAAAATTCAAAGTTTATAATATTTTATATTTTGAGTGTCAAAAAATACAATGTACAGTAAATATACATGTAAAAAGACTAGACATACAAACTAAATCTAATGGAGATTACTATACTCTGGGTAGCTTTTCTATGTTAACTTGTCTTCACAAATGTTTGAGCCAGCTTATACTTTAATATAGCCTTTATTAAAAAGTCACACTTCGGGAAAACAGTAGTACACAGCAAATATGGTAAATTTTTTGGTCCTTGTGTTAAAATGAGTAAATACCTACTTTTCTCTAATTAAATGTTATTTATAGGATATTTTTCACAAGTTTTTATTGCTTGACTCATCTTTGTGAAATCAAATTTACTAATCTTCTAGATTATGTTCACTGCATCACTTACCCTTCTTTTCTGTCTGAATATCAGCCTTTACTTCAGCCAGATTCGTTTTAGGGGCGTAGTTAGGTGTTTGTGATTTAGTTACTACTGAGACAAAATGATGTACACTTCAAACTGATACTTTAATGGTGAAGACATGCAGCATGTGGATGGCACTTCTAAACTCAGCTTTATAACATAAATCCTTTAAATGTGGGCATTCCTCAAAGGTCGGTCTTTGGTCTTCTGTTTCACTGCATTATGCTTTTGAGATCTCATTCATTCCACGACTTCATTTATCACCTCTCTGCACTTGACTCCCAAGTTCATCACCAACTATAACGTCTCTTCTGAGCTCTGGCGTTACATTTCCTGTGACCTGTCAGACATTTCCACTTAGATATCCTGCAGACTCACTCTGCCTGCAGCTGAATTCACATCTGCTGAAACCTGCTCCCTCTTCTCGCATCCCTCTTTCTGTTCATTATACTACCAGTTGCCCATGCTCAAAACTCTGGTGTCATCTTTGATTCCTTGAGCTCCCTGGGTCCCCAATCCAATCAGGCAGCAAGCCTCATCCATTCTTTCTTAACAATGTCTCTTGCAGCTGTCCCTTCCCATTTCTGCTGCCACTTTGCTCATTTACACCCTTATCAACTCACACAGGACTACTACAACAGCCTAACTAATCTCACAGCTTCCTAATTGTTGCCATGCTTCCAGATTTTCCAATTCATCCTGCACATTCTCTTCAAATTCATCTTCCTAAAACACCTGTTTGATCATTTCATTCCCCTGATAAATTCCTTAGCTTGACATTTAAAGCCTTGCACAACCTGGCCCCAAGCTGGCCTTGCCTAGCCAGATTCCTTGCTCCAGCCTATGCAGCTACTCCCTGCTGGGCTCTGTAAGCTGCCTCCTGCTCATCCTGATCACTCTCTGGGGGTGTCCCCTCCCCCGCTACAGTCTACCCCTGCCTTGAGACTTCTCTCATTAAACCTGCTACTTTTTGGAGCCGGTCCTGACTACTCCAGCTGGCAGTCATTTCTCTCCCAGGGTGATTAGATCTATGCCCCTTTTTTGGCATTCAGCAGCCATCTGAATGGATTCAAAAGTGACTTCTAGTCTCTCTAACAGTGTGTCCTTATATCTTGCCTCATCCTAATAAAAGAACTGAGTTTTTACTAGTCTGAGCTGCACCGCTGTTCAGGAAGACTTGGCGAAGACTTAAAGCCACTTTTTGGGAAAGGCTTGCATTCTCCTCTTTGAAGGACACTTTTTGAGCAGCCAAGCACGCTGGCTTTCCGTTCTTGGCCAGGCTTTCCGTTTTTGGCTAGGCCTAAGGAGGAGGAAGCATTCCCAGGACTGGACAGCTGCAGCAGGGGGGACTGTGAAAAGTGAAGGTGTTGGGAAAGTGACACAGCCAGTTCCCTGTGCTCCTGGGGGTCTTCTATAGTGAACTGGGGTAAGGCCTTTGCACTTAGCAGCAGCACATTGTCCCAGATGCTACAGAGCCCACTGTGAGGGACCAGGAGAGGCTACTGGTCCATCTCTCCCTTCAGATGGCTTCAGCCACAGTTGTCTCCAGACTGTGGGTAAGGGCAAAAGTTTGTGAAGATAAGCAGCGGAAGGCGGGGCTCTCTGGCCAGAAGGCTTTTGGGGAAGATCCTTGGTGCGGGGGGCTTGTCTGACCACTTAAGAGTGAGAAGGGTTTGCACAGTCAGCACCTGTGCTGCTTGGGCCCCAGTGATGGCCACATCTCACTGGATATGCCTGTGGCTTTCTGCTGAGTCCGCAAGATTATTAGGCATTAACTCTGAGCTCGTCTCTGATTTGATCCCTGGGCAGCTATCAGTAATTTCATTTCCATGTGAATGAACTGCACCGATGTGGGGGACAGGTTATGGGTTCTATAGGGGATGGCATCTCAATCAGGTTTAAAAGTCCAATACAGCAGAATGGGCATGGAGACCAGCCTGGTGTGCCCCCAGGTCCCTGTCCACCTAGGACAGCAGTAACCCCAAAGATAGTTCATAGCAAAGTCATACACTGACAATCCCAGGCACAGCTATCGATGAAATTGAAAGCTGTAAGTAAATTCTTTCATGCCCCCAAAACAAAATAACATTCCGATGTCAGCGTGGCTAGAAGGGCCAGTGTCCTGATTGTGTTGTGACTTGGGAGGACTGAGCTTTGTCATTAATTGGGGCAGGGCAATTAACCTTTTACCTTGTGGTTTCTGATAAAGAAACTCTTCATCCCTCAAAAATCATCGAGAAGCTGAAAGTGAAAATAATGGATTACAGTGCTTTTAGGCAGTGAAAAATTGGCTTTAAAAGGTCTTTCAAAATAACAGTATAAACTAGGAAATGGCCCCTTTTGGCATTGTAAAGCACTATGTCATTCTCGGGTCATACAGATCTTTGCGGCCTTGACACACACACCTACCCCAACCATCCTAGCCCAGCTGTATCTGCCTTCTCCTTCTTTCCTCCTCCACCCCAGACCTGGCCATTCCCGTCGTAGACAGTACTGCCCTTGTAGCCTGAAGCCTGGGCTTTCTGGTCTACCAAGAAAACACACTCCTTCCTTTTCTATTTCTAAACCAGAAGGAAAAAATAACAACCCTGAATGAGACTGCTTTCATGAACTGCAACCCAGAGGAGGAAAGTCAGAAAGTGGTGATCTGCTCTGTTGGGGGCAAAACTTGTTTTTTCAGGAGCAGCCACCAGGCATGATTCTTCCTCAAACACATGGTGTATAAACTGGAATCAGGCAGCTCTGTGATACTTTTGGCCCAGAATACAGGCATTAGCTTACTGAGCTCCAACTCCAAAGAAAGGCCCCTTGTGTTCCTAATGGGGAGGGGTATCAGCCACTGGACGGCCTGCGGGCAGAGAAGTCATCCAGCTAACTCAGGAAAGAGACTTGGCAGAAGGAATTCTGAACTAAAGCCATCGTTCCCCAAACCTGGTTGTTTGAAAAAGTTTTGTATGGCCTCCATCTCAAGTTAGTTAACCACCCTTAAAAATAAACTCAGTACAATGCAATGGTCCACTTAAATGTTCTGTATGAGTTCTTTAAAGTTATTTTTGTGCCATCTTGGAAAATTCCTGGAGTTAACTACCCTAAAGTGGTGGTTAGACTCCACTTAGACCAAGTGCCTTGGGTAGAACTTGGAGGCAAAATCTACATCCTAGAATACACTGTTTTTTAAAGAAGACACTAGATATTTTCTATGTAGCCAGAGAAATTCTCTTTAAGCTACTGTATCTCTGAATAGGTTGCTACTTTTTCCCACCTCACAGTTCTGTTTCCCCCAGACACACCTCCTCCCTACCCCCAATAGTGTCTGTCAGTGAGGAATCTGCAGCTCTTGCCAGCTTGCCCTCCTATCCCTATCTTGGCAGGTGCAATAGTGGGGGCAATGCTAGAACAAATACCCAGAGAAAACTTCCGGTCCCTTGGATGGAGCTCCTGTAAACGATGGAGATTTCTATTAAACTGCAGCTTCCTTGAGGTCCTTGATGGCTGGTGCATGTTAGGTGCTCAGTAAATATTTGTTGAATTAATAATTGGGTTAAGCAGACAGAATTCACTTGAAACGCAATTCTTTTTTTTTTTTTTTTGGACTGAATTTTCAGTGAGTGTGCTTTCCATGCTGAGTCGGTGGAACAGAAATTGTGGCAGAGAAGAAAAGAAGCAAGGAGCTGGCAATTGGCAGTTGGATCTACACTTGTAGAAGATAATGCCACCAGGGCCCACTCTGCATTCCCATGCGTTCCTTTATTGGGCTCTGTGAAAACTGATTCAATAGTAAAGAGTATGTATGTGGCTGGGGGTGACAGGAGGGACGGGGAGCCATCTAGATACATATCTGCCAGTAGTTTCTCAGGATGCAAAATTGGTGGCATCTTACAAGCCCTCACAGCTGAGAGCTGTACTGGGGTGGACACAAAGCATGAGGGCTGGGAACACCCTGATCCAGTCACAGGACACCATTATCCTTTTCCCTGAAACACTAGTTTTCTCCGAGTATGTATGTAAAGTAGACTGAAGGATATGTATTCTGAACTGCTGCTCTGGAATCTGCTTCCTCTAATGAGGAAACCAAGAGAGCCTCAGTCTATTTCACGGTCACAGTCTGTGCCTCCTGGCCAGGACAGTCTCATAAATGCATACCCTAGTTACATAGAATTGAACAAATGTGCAAATACGCAAGCATTTACCAAGTGCTCGCTCAACACCGTGAACAAAAATGCAACAATGTATCCCCTCAACTTATCTCCACAGTTTGGAAGTGGAGATAAGATTTGGAGAGTTTGGGGTAAGTCCCCACAGAGGCCCAAGCTCCAGGGCTCGTGAGGTTGTGAATCTGCCACACCCCTCCACTACTGGTGGCACTGCAGATTGGCACAACCCTTCAGGGACACAACACAGGACTACACGTGTGTTTCAGCCACTCCTGTTGCATAACGAACTACCCTAGAACAATAATAATCACTCAGTGTCTCTCTCAGGGGTCAGGAGTTCAGATAGAGCACAATAGGGATGGCTCCTCTCTGCTCATAATGTCTGGGGCTGGAAGAGTGAACCATCTGAAGGCTTGTTCATTCACATGGCCAGCAGTCGATGCTGGTTGTTGACTGGGGGCCATAGGCAGAACACCCACATGTGGCTTGGAGTTCCTCATAATATGGCAGCTGAATTCTAAGGGCAAGTATCTTGAGAAAGAGGAGGAGGTTGGGTCTGATACATATTGCCTTTATAACCTAGGCTTGAAAGTTCCATGTTTCTTCCACTGCATTCTGTTGATCAAGGTAGCTATAAAAAAAACTGACCTATTTCAAAAGGGGGAAACGTAGACCCCCACTTCTCAATGGAGAGTGTCCCACATCACAGCATGTGGACTAGGATATATATTGATATGGCCATTTTTGAAAAATACAGTCTGCCACAATGTGCAATGCCCCCTCTACAAAAAAATAAAAATAAAAATATTGAGACTCTTAGGCTCATTGAACCCAGGAAAATATATCCTAGGAAAATAATCAACAGAAAAAAAAGTTATGCTTAAAGATATTATGTGCATTTCTTTATTGATCTAGTCATCCAATAAATATGGATTAAAGTAATTCATAGGTGCAAGGAATACAGAGAATACTTAAGATATCCTTTTTTCCCTCAAATAGCTTTTAGTCAATAATAGCTAAAAAAAAAAAAACCATCTAAATGTCCAGTGATAGAACTTGGTTTAGTAAATTATAGTGCATCAACCCTGTGAGATGTGTCCTTGAACGGGACACTTACAGACTTATTTTGACCTCTTTTAAAAACTTCTGCAACTTTGAAAAGACCATGTAGAAAGATGGAGGAAATGTGGGGTAGAAGTAAAAACAAAGTTGTCTACTGCGCTTATAATTATGTAAAAATATGCATGCAAACAGCCAAGGACTAGATAACAATGTCTTTTTTTCCCCATTCAAATGTGAACTCACTTGTTGAAATGAGAATATGGATAGCTGTTTTTTTTTTTTTTTCATTTTTAATTCTTTTCTCAATGTTATATTGCTTTTACAATTGAAAAGGTCCAGGGGGCGAGGGTTGGGGGGTGGTGAAATGTGGTGAAAATAGAATTTTATGGGCTAAAGGAAGAGAAAGCTCTGCTGAGTGAGAAGCTGACAAGAGACTTCTTGGGAGAGGTGGCAATTGAATTTCAGTAGGAGGAGGAAGCAGCAAGAATCAAGAAATGAAGACAGGAGAGGAAGAGTTGTCTTTGGAAAACTGCAAAGAATCCAAACTGAGATGTAGACTAGGAGCGTGGGAAGATGGGACTGGATGGAAAGGTGGATCCTAGGTACCGGGCTGAGGATTGTGGTCTCTATTCGTAGAGACTCCGAAGCTTTTTAAGAAGAGAGTGCTGAAGGAGGAATGCTGAGCCCAGTTCTGAAGATGGACAGACGCGGGAGCAGTTGCAGATGCAGACAGGGAGACTGTAAGCCAGCGCCCGGACTACAGAGATGGCAGAAAAAATTGGAGAGCGTTTGTGAAAGAAAATGGTCACAACTTGGGAGGGAACCTGGTGCACACAACTCCAAGATTTCAGCCTAGGTGATGATGAAGATTGTGGCACTAATAACATAGAGCTAGGAGGAGGAGGAACTGGTTTGGAACAGAAGAGAAGTTTTCAACACTTTGAGTTTGAGCTGCCACGGACATCCAGACGGGATGACAACAGATCGTTGGAAATATGTGTGACTCTTAAGTAAGAAGTCCCCACTTTGGGGAAAACAATTTGGATGTCTCCCTCTTCCTGGAATGCTCCTCCCCCAGCTATCTGTAACAGCTCCTTCCTGTCTTCATTAAGAATCTCTGTTCAAATATCACCTCCTTGCACCCTTTCCTGCTACCCTAAAATGGTACCACCGTCACTCACCATTGCCCTTGCCCTGCTCAGCAATTCTTCATTACACACACCTGAGCTTTTACTTATTCTCTGCTCCCGCCCCTTTAGAGATGGGACACCAATCTCATCTTCCTGTTTGAAGAACACATTAAGAGCAACTATGTGCCAGTTCACTCTTATGTAAATTTCTATTGTGAAATGATAACAAATAGCATATACTTTTTAATTCCTTCAGATCTTAATCTAAAGGTATAAAGCATTTCCGCTATATTATAGATCAAAAACACAACTTAGCAGAAAGAGCACACACCAACTATTTCTTAAGGGAGCATCATGGATGGTGCCGGACACTTCCGGGTACATCCCACTGCTCAGCACTTAATCACATGGATACATCTAGCTGCAGAGGATTCTGGGGAGAGTAGTTTTTGTTCGCCATGGCCGTGGCCAGCTAATAATCCTATCAGGATGGTAGGAGAGGATGGATATGTGACAACAGCAGCAGTCTGTCGCTGCAGATGTCTGAATAAAGCCACAGAGCCTCGGTTGTGCCTGACTCTCCAAGGACAGCAACTACTGTGGATCTAGGACTCTCGGTTCCCTGGAACAATTAACTCTCACCAAGCACTTCCTTAATTGTCTCACCCTCTTCCCCTTCGCCCCCCCCCCCGCCCCGCCCCCCCACCGCAGTGAAAACGAGGAAATGTTCAACATTTCTGTATTCCAGATGCCAATACCCTATAAAACAAAACATTTCAGATATGTCCACGCTGCTTCTCTTTGGCCAACATTCTCTGCAGTTCAGGCAGCTCCAGCTACATAATTTGTGGGACCCGTGCAAAAAGAAAAGGCGGGGCCCCTGCTCAAAATGTATCAGTAATTTAAAGACAGCCACAGCAGAGCATTAAACCCAGCACAGAGCCCTTGTAAGTGTAGGGTCCCGTGTGTGACCGCCCAGGTGGTGTGGGCCTGTTCTGTCTATATTTAGCCTGACAAAACAAAGGAGCTGTTTGTGTGTGAACCGCCTGCCAGTAGTGTTGGCTTTTCAGACTGCTTCAGCTTTTAGGCGAGGTTTTTTTTTTTCTTGTCATGGCTCAGAAAAATTAGAAGTGGTCTTGGGGATCAAACAGCTGGATTATCTCAATTTACAGAAGCCTCAGAAGCCCAGAGGGGCTTGCGAGTGCCCAGGGGCCTGCTTGGTGCTCGTGTCACAGCTGGCTCACAGAAGTCCTGTGCCACACTGCAGCCCTGGCTGCACTGCAGAAGGTGGTCGTTTTGTCCCCATCAGGCTGGCTCTGGGGTGCCAGCTCAGGTGCATCCTTGACACTCCTGGGACCTCTCATTACCTACTTGGGTTAGTCTCTTCTTCCAGCCTCTGGTCAAAGCAGAGACAAAACCAGGAGCCACCCTGTTCTTGGCCACTGGTCTTGGAAAGGCCGAATGGCAGCCTGATCAGAGAGCACTTGGCCACTGTGCTCTGATACTCCGCCTCCACAGACACCTCCAGTCCATGCCCGTCAATGTGGAGGTGAGCGGGAGGACTGCGGGACACACAGCCTGCCTGCTAGGTGCCGAGCTCACGCTGACAGCGCTGGATGGGGCGGGGAACAGGCACAAGGGGACAGTCGTCCTGGTGGCGGTACTGGAGCAGGAGACAGTGGGGACGGGGAGGAGTGGGTGGGAGGCTACACAGAGCAGGGGCAGCAGCAAGCAAGGACAGACGAATGTGTCACAGGGAGCAGGCAGGCGAGGTGTCAGATGGGCACGCTTTTCTCCCGGGGAAGGAAGGCTGTGCGAGATGCCAGGCGGAGGAGAGGGGAGTGATTAGCAAGCAGAGAGTGAGTCATGCATCCAGTCCCCTGGGCAGCCTGTGCGCCACGGGCTCTCCTGGGTGCTGGACTTGATGCCAGCCTACGCAGCTGGCGTTGGGAGAGGTGCCAGATTTCCTGCAGGGGACTCACGAGGTAGGGGCTGGGAGCCTGGGATCTAATGGCCACCTGCTCCTGGCTTGAATCCAGAGGCCGCTGGCATGTCTGCCTCTGGGCCTTCCTGCCTCAGATATCTTCCAGGCAGGCCCTGACTTAGCAGGCCTGACTCCTCCCCTGGTCCCCTCAGTCCCTTACCTGTCCCGATCCCCCCCCTCCTCCATTCCCCCCATCACACACCGAAGAATTCAGGTTTCCAAAGAGCTTCGAGCTGTGAGAAAAGCAGAAGCAGCCAGGGTGTACCCTTCTCTCCCTGTCTCCCTCCCAGCACGGGGGGGTGGCCTTTAGCCGGTAGACAAACCTGGGCCCCCATGGGCACAGAAATTCAAGCACCTTTAGGTTGTGCCCAGCAATCCAGAGGAGCTCTCAGCTGTGACAGCTGCTGTTCCTGCCTCTCCATGACTTCTAGGCTGGTGACCACTACTTTCCGGTGACATGGGGAGTTGTCGGCAAAAGAAACTCAACTGTTTTTCGCCCTCTACTGTAGTAGGCTCAAGAGTTGTGAGTGTGTTTTCCCCTCTCCTGCCAGAAGCTTCTCTGAGGAGCATGGGGGACACTGACAAGTGTCCAGGAAGCTGGAGGCCACTCCTCGTTTTGACCAGCCCTGGGAGAGGAAAGGGCCGGACCAGTCTTACCCTGGCCTCTGTCCCCTGTCTGACCACCACTCAGGGCCTCGGAAGCAGGGGTCTGGCTACAACCCTTCTGTGCTAATTTCCTCCTCCTCCATCCATCAGCGAACTCATCGAATCCTTAACATGCTCAGGGCCTAGCTGCTTTCAAGCCTTTGGCTAATCACTTTCCTTCCCTGTATCTATTTTCTCCATCTGCACAGTGAGATCAATAAAACTCAGCACTGAGGTGAGAGAGCTGGTGAAGGAACAATAGCCAGGGGCTGTCACCTTCCCACGCAGCAGCCATGGCCAGCATGAGGCAATGACACAGCTTGTCTCTAATGGCAGAAGTGTGCAGTGAGCCATCGTCCCTCACCTGCTCGCTGCCTCGCTGCCTCACAGCACGGATTATAGGTCCCTTCCATGAATCCTGGCCCAAGACAGGGGTGAATGGGCCCCTGTACGTGTGTGTGTGTGTGTGTGTGTGTGTGGTGTGGGGGTTTGTGTGGCTCGTCTGTGTGCTGCGGTGTGGTGTGTATATGTGGTGTGTTGTGGGGGTGGTACTGGGGGTGAAGGGTGCTGCCCTGCGGAGGAATCTTGAACAGTGAAAACTCCCCTCCTTAATGTTCCCTTCCTGAGGTTTACACGGAAGGGCCTTGGTTTGAGCTCCTGAAAGTGTGGGTCACTCCAAAGTGTGGGGGCGGAGCAGCTCTTACAGCAGAACCGACTGTGGATCTTACTGAAAATGCAGATTTGGGCTCATCCCAGTTTACTGAAGCAGAGCCTCTAGGGTTAGAGCCTCATAATCTGTAATTTTAAACAAGTCCACAGATAATTCTGCACACTCGAGTCTGAGAGCCCCTGATCTGGCCAGGTGCGTATACCCCAATACCCCACCCGTAGGGAGTGCTGTGTGCTCAGGCTTCCTTCATACTTGCTGAGGGCCCTGGAAGGGGTGGCCCATCTTTAGCTTAGTAGCAAATATCTCCCTGGGTCACAGTCATCCCTTGCGTGCTAGTGTCCTTGAACTTTTAACGTCACCTCTGCTTAGCTTTGTCTGCCCCATCTTTTGAAACCTCTTGGTTTATGCACCATAAATATGCACTGTCGCTAGGCTGGTTTTGTTCTGAGGTCATTTTGTGGGTAGATTCCTGTTTCCTGACCATTTTAGAATATCCATGAGAGCTGACATGTTTCCTGTTTCCTTTGTTTCCTTTTGGCTCCCCAGGGTCTAATGCGGGTTTCTGTGCATAGCTGGTGCTGAACTGCTTGCTAAATGAAACGGGGACAACTTAGAGACTCTGAGAGGCCCCATGGGAGGTACTGGAGTCGTGGCGGGCCCCTCTTTTCAAAGCCCACATACCTGCGGCTGCCTCCTCAGCACCCACACCTGCCTGGGGTGACCTGCCTGGCCCGGCCCACCCTCCCTCGCCCCCTTCACTAGATGGCGTGAGAACGAGGCAACTCCTAGCAGACCCAGAGCAGATGTGGGTGCAGCTGAGGTGCTGCAGTAGGCGGCCATCCCAAGTCCGCTTGGCTGAGAGCAGGTAGGGCGGGGCAGGCCGATCCAGCCATTAGAACCGGGAGGGCCCCTCCGCTGTTAGGCTGCTCAAAGCTCCTTCTCGGGGAGCAGGGCCTGAAGCTGCACCTCATCATTATTCTCCAGGCAGCAGGGCCCAGGGGAGGGAGCAGCACATCTTCAGGGCCCCTCCTACACTCATGAGGGCCCCTCCTACACTCATGAGGGCCCCTCCTACACTCATGAGCCTCACAGTCCTCCGGTGGAGCAGGAGGACTTGGGGACTTTCAGGGTCAAATGTCTTGACAGGCCTCTTAGCCGCCCCACCCCACAAGCTAGGTCAAATTTTTAATGGAAGCCTGTGGAGTGCAAAGTCCTACAGAAACCATTACGAGAGTCTTCTGGAAAATAGGGACTGACGACACTCCCTGCAGTGAAGAGAATGGAAGTAATTCAAGGGTCACCAAGCCCTCTGGTCAACGAGTCCCCGGTACCCAGCTGGGCTTCCCATCTCCATGGTATCTGAGACCTCTCTCAATCCTGATCTCACTAAAAAGACACCAAAAAGGCTATATTATTTGGCTTCTTTCTGGCCTCTGGAGATTTAAGGACTTTAATCAGTAGAATGGTAAAGAATAAAATAACTCTACAATAACAAGGAAGCTGCCAGCTGGCCCTTCCAGTGACCTCAGTGCATGGGACCATCTGGGTGTGACTTCCCTCCGAGGGAAGAGTGAGAGATTATACCATTTTAGGAATCAAGTTTACAAAAACTTTACTTCCCAGATTCATAAAAGTCGTGCCCCGAAACAGCTTATATCTAAAATATTCACTTCCTGCATCCCACTGCCCCACCCCAAACGGGCCCTCCTCTGTTCCCTACTCCCAATCAAAAATCCCAACATGGAATTGGAGGGCTCCCGGTGAAGAAATGTGGAAAAGCCTAAAAGCAGGAACTAAATTACACTGGTCAAAAAGACGAGAAAGGTGGTCAAATTCCTTCTTCAAACTCAAGCCTAGGATTTACCAGCCCTCTTCCTGGGGCCATCTTGCTCTCACGAGGGGAGATCCTAATCTCAGTCTGCAAAAGGCAGATGGAGAGCAGGCAAACTGCTCAGCGGGCGACAGTGGAGGAGGGAGGGGAGAGGAACGTGGGTGGGTCATGGCGACCTTCTTGTTTTCCAGGAGCCACTGAGAAGGAGCCTGAGCAGGCAACATCTACATTCCCACACACCCTCCTCTGGCCCCAGCCCCACCTGCTGTGTCCCTGGAAAAGGAGGCAAAAGGGAGCGAGAAGCTGCACAGGAGGCAGGACCGAAGCCGGAGCTGGGGCGAGGAGGGGGCTGGGGCTCTTCTTCCCTAAGAAGGATGGGAGGAAGAGGCAGTCTGAAGTGAGCCTCCCACTGAAGGATCCACTAGTGACCGTGAGCCACTCGGCTGGCTCCCCCTCTCACCTCCCTGCCCCTCCCCAGACTCCTTCTCCTCAGCCCGTGGAAGTCTGTAGAAGCGTCGGCCCCTTGTACTGGTCAGGCATCAGTGTCTTGGCCGTTGGTGCCCTTTCTGAAGGCACCAGCTGTTATCCTCCCAGAGGACACCCCAGTCTACAAAGGTTGGGGGAAGCAGACCCCAGAGAGAGACCCTCATAAAGTCAGCAAGGGTTTGAGGTGGGAAGCGGGCGGGCGGGTGGCACGCGGGCGGGTGGCGTAGCTCCCATCGCTAGGGCTGCAGCTTCCCTCAGGCTCTTGAATGTGGCATCAATCGCCCAGGGAGC
>NW_011888814.1:9481742-9484047 GCF_000151845.1 Pteropus vampyrus | reverse complement strand
GGGCAGGGAGGATCATGGGGCAGGGGGGAAATCTCAATTTTTCTGTGAACCTAAAACTGCTCTAAAACAGATGAAGTCTTTAAAAAAAACACACACACGCAACCACAGGAACATTATAAACAAGGACCCCCAGGTCTCAGTGACACCCAGTGCCTCACTGAATTAGTTTCCTAAGTCATCCGTAACAAAGTACCATAAACCAGGTGGCTTAAAGCAGCGGTCCCCAACCTTTTTGGCACCAGGAACCAGTACTCCTATGAGAACCTAATGCCTGATGATCTGAGGTGCAGCCGAGGCCGTGATGGTGGTGCTGGGGAGCGGCTGCAAAAACAGATGAAGCTTCACTCACTGGCCCACTGCTCACCTCCTGCTGTGCAGCCCGGTTCCCAACAGGCCACGGACCAGTACCGGTCCACAGCCTGGGGGTTGGGGAATCCCTGGCTTAAACAACAGAAATTTATCGTCACACAGTTCCGGAGGCTAAAAGTCAGAGATCAAGGTGTAGGCAGGGTTGGTTCCTTTTGAGGGCTCTGAGGAGAACCTGTTCCACCTTGGAACAGCTCTGGTAGTTGGCTGGCAATCTTTGGTGTTCCTTGGCTTGGAGGAGCATCAACCCGATCTCTACCTTCATGTTCACCTCCCTGTGGGGGGCATGCGAATCTCCCCATTCTCTAAGGACACCAGTCATATTGAATTAGGCGTCATCCTAATGACCACATTTTAATTTGATTACCTCTGTAGAGACCCTATCTTTAAATAAGGTCACATTCTGAAGTGCTGGCGCTTATGACCACAACATATCTTTTTTCGGGGGGGTGACACAACACAACTCATAACACCCACCGAGGACACAGCCTTGCCCCAACAAGGCTGAGGGCTACGTCGCTATGGAACCCTTCAGACTGCTTATAACCAGCCCCGGCCGAGCTGATTTTATTCCATCTCGGAGCTCTCACAGGTAATTTCACAAGCGCGCTGCACCTCACACCTGGCTCTCCCATCAGAGCCGCCTGTCAGCACGCAGCGCGGTTAGACACATTTTCCAGGTGTGGAAGGACAATTCAACACGTGGCAAGTCAGCCTTCACTCAGCGGGTGCAGGCAAGCCTCCGCCCGTCACATCCAAAGTGTCTCTGAGAAACGTGGGCGCTCCTGGAGCTTTTCATTTTCTTATTATTGTGTCTGTGCCACAGAACCCACGCCAGACATTCCACCGGGGTAATTCCAACGAGAATTCTCTCAAGATCTATTGCCCAAAACACACTTATTGTCTGACACAGCCATTTTTATACCTTTTAAGAGTCCCTTTTTGTATTGCTGACTCCAAGAAAGCTAATTAATTATTTTAGACACAGCTATTAAATTGACACAGTGATTAATCTGATAATCCTTTTTATGAAATTACCTCTGAAATGCTAACTTTTCATCTTTTGAAACTCACTGTGTAAATTACTCTGAAGATTACATTGTACTAGCTTTTGGCTCTGTAAATCTTAATGGCAGTTTTTTGCCAAAAGCAATAAAAGCTGTCCTGAATTTATCAGGACAATCAGGAAAGAGGCAGGCAGGCAGGAAATTGAAGGTGACTCACGCTGCAAGTGGGAGTTTTGACTGACTGACAGATTGTTAGAACTTGCTGTTGCGGTTAGCTACGGGGGACTTTATGCCAATGAGAGGAACGGTGGTAGCCTCATGAAGCAGAGGGACATGTGGAGCCCCTGGCTGCAGGTGTCAAGGCTCCCTGTCTGAGAAAAGAGCCAGTGTGGTTTTAAGAGGTCATCCCTGCCCCCTCCCTTCTCCTCCTCCCCACGACCATCCTGGCATCTAGCTGAGTGTCTCTGCGGCAGAGACCTCCCAGTAAGTCCCATCTGGGTTCAAAGCCCACTGAGTGCTGCCCCATAATCACCCACCGTGGGCAATCCCCAAAGTCCTTGGCATGGGGTAAGGGCAGAAGCACACCTTGGCTATTGCCCTCTATGCTGTTTTACCTGGATAAAACGGGGTGACTTTGGCAGGCTCCTGGCCCTCAGGGTGACTTTAGTTACTCTATTCAGGCTATCAGTGCTGTTGCATAGAAGAAATCTTAGAGCCTGATGGAGCTACCAAACCTGGGAGAAATAGCAGTGTCCATAGTCGTCGTCTTTTTATTAAGCTAGTTTTTTTTTTTTCTTTTTAGTAGTAAGTCTTGTGCATCCCTTGTGCACACATCCCCATGTGTGCCTTACCAGGATAGTATGAGATCGCTTTGACAGCCTCTTCTAAGGCTGCAGAACACCTCTCATTTGTTTTGAGAACAGGTTAAGGAC
>NW_011888814.1:9476351-9481692 GCF_000151845.1 Pteropus vampyrus | reverse complement strand
AGGACACAGCCTTGCCCCAACAAGGCTGAGGGCTACGTCGCTATGGAACCCTTCAGACTGCTTATAACCAGCCCCGGCCGAGCTGATTTTATTCCATCTCGGAGCTCTCACAGGTAATTTCACAAGCGCGCTGCACCTCACACCTGGCTCTCCCATCAGAGCCGCCTGTCAGCACGCAGCGCGGTTAGACACATTTTCCAGGTGTGGAAGGACAATTCAACACGTGGCAAGTCAGCCTTCACTCAGCGGGTGCAGGCAAGCCTCCGCCCGTCACATCCAAAGTGTCTCTGAGAAACGTGGGCGCTCCTGGAGCTTTTCATTTTCTTATTATTGTGTCTGTGCCACAGAACCCACGCCAGACATTCCACCGGGGTAATTCCAACGAGAATTCTCTCAAGATCTATTGCCCAAAACACACTTATTGTCTGACACAGCCATTTTTATACCTTTTAAGAGTCCCTTTTTGTATTGCTGACTCCAAGAAAGCTAATTAATTATTTTAGACACAGCTATTAAATTGACACAGTGATTAATCTGATAATCCTTTTTATGAAATTACCTCTGAAATGCTAACTTTTCATCTTTTGAAACTCACTGTGTAAATTACTCTGAAGATTACATTGTACTAGCTTTTGGCTCTGTAAATCTTAATGGCAGTTTTTTGCCAAAAGCAATAAAAGCTGTCCTGAATTTATCAGGACAATCAGGAAAGAGGCAGGCAGGCAGGAAATTGAAGGTGACTCACGCTGCAAGTGGGAGTTTTGACTGACTGACAGATTGTTAGAACTTGCTGTTGCGGTTAGCTACGGGGGACTTTATGCCAATGAGAGGAACGGTGGTAGCCTCATGAAGCAGAGGGACATGTGGAGCCCCTGGCTGCAGGTGTCAAGGCTCCCTGTCTGAGAAAAGAGCCAGTGTGGTTTTAAGAGGTCATCCCTGCCCCCTCCCTTCTCCTCCTCCCCACGACCATCCTGGCATCTAGCTGAGTGTCTCTGCGGCAGAGACCTCCCAGTAAGTCCCATCTGGGTTCAAAGCCCACTGAGTGCTGCCCCATAATCACCCACCGTGGGCAATCCCCAAAGTCCTTGGCATGGGGTAAGGGCAGAAGCACACCTTGGCTATTGCCCTCTATGCTGTTTTACCTGGATAAAACGAGGTGACTTTGGCAGGCTCCTGGCCCTCAGGGTGACTTTAGTTACTCTATTCAGGCTATCAGTGCTGTTGCATAGAAGAAATCTTAGAGCCTGATGGAGCTACCAAACCTGGGAGAAATAGCAGTGTCCATAGTCGTCGTCTTTTTATTAAGCTAGTTTTTTTTTTTTCTTTTTAGTAGTAAGTCTTGTGCATCCCTTGTGCACACATCCCCATGTGTGCCTTACCAGGATAGTATGAGATCGCTTTGACAGCCTCTTCTAAGGCTGCAGAACACCTCTCATTTGTTTTGAGAACAGGTTAAGGACAAAATCTATTGAACCCATGGTCTCATTTATCCATGCATGCATGCATGCATGCATCCATCCATCCATCCATCCATCCATCCATCCATCCACAAATCCATCCATCTGCCCATCCAACCATCTACCTATCCATCCATTCAACAGTGTCTATTGAGCACCTAATATGTACCATGCTCTGTTCTAGGCTCTGGGGAAAACAGACAAAACAAGAACATAACAGATGATTCCTGCCCTCATGGTACTTCCATTCTAATAGAGGAAGTCAGACCAAAAAAAAAAAAAAACAAAACCAAGATAAATACTGAGATGGTGTTCCCTTCTTTGGCAAGAGAACAGGGAGCACGGGGAAGGGGAAAGGTGGAGTATACAATTTTAAATAAAGGGATCGGGGCAGGTCACATTGATCCACTGACATTACCCTAGCCCTGGGTCTGCCTCATTAAGAAGGTGACATTCGAATAAAGAACTGAAAGAGGTGAGAGATTGAGCCATATGGATACTGGACAAATAGCCTTCCAGACAGAGGGAACGGCCAGTCTGACGTGGGAGTATGCCTGACTGGTCGAGGAACAGCCAGGAGGTCCTGTGGCTGGAATAGAGCGAGCAAAGGAACAGTAGCAGGAGTAAGGGTGAGAGACGCTTGGAATCCAGGGTCTCTGGAAATAAATGAGTAAACTTGGCATTTCTGAGTGTTCTGCAAGGGAAAATTTGGTCTGTTTGCGTTGGTCCTGTCTTCCCCTGGCATGCCTTCCCATCCCTCAGTCCTGTTCTAAAGATGTTTCCCAGGACCACAGCACCTAAGGGCCCATGTGGAGAAGGGTGTGAGATGGAGATGTGTGATCCAACGTCTCCTGGGCCCTGAAGCCCCTCCCTCCTGCCAGGATTCTAAGGTCTGGGGAAACTGAGGTTCAAGGGCACCTCCTGCTTCCCTTGTAGTGTCACTGCTGCTGCTTCTCTGGGATGAAGCTGCCCAGGTTCTTCCTGTTTCGCTGAGGCAGGAAGCTTACCATCTCCTACCTCCCTCTGTCCAGAGTTTTCTCCCATCCCTGTGCACATAGGTGACAGGCAAACGGTAAATGGCCAGAGAAAGGCCCCTCCTAGGGGCTGCTGGGCTGATTCTTGTTGGGGAATGAGTTTCTAATGAAGCTTTGAAACCAGCAGAGGTTTCTGATACCCTCTCTGTTGCTCCTGAGAGAAGACCCCAGTGCGTGGGAGGTTTCTGGTCAGCAGGTGGGAGAATGACAAGGTAAAAAAAAAAAAAAGACTGTCCTTGTCCTCTGGAGGGGTGAGGGGGCACGCCTTTGTCCTCCATACCCATAATCCAGTGCAGAAGTTATTGTTATTCCGTCACACTCACCCCTTCAGCAAAAGGGTCACAGTCATGTCACATTGAGGTGTCAGCCTTCCAGGAATCTAAAGAAGGGACAGAGAGAACCCAGGGGGCCTCAGAAGGGAGCACAGAAGAGGCAGCAGTGTCCCTAGTTCAGTGTCCCACAGCTGGAGACCAGTGGGCTTCTCCGTTTCAGACAAAACCTGTCTTTGGCCCTGGATGGGGCTCTGGATCCATCCTCTGTGGCTGCCCCTGGGCTGAGCTGCCCCCTGGACGGATGTGCTGGAAAGGGAGAGCCAGGTGTGAGTTTGGGGAAGCAGAGAGCTCTGGTCTGTTTTCGCCTCCCTGGGTGTGAGGATTGAGCGACAAGTCGACAGTTCTCATAATAGCAGCGGCAGTTGCATTTTTGGTGTGTCCTGGGCCCTCCTGCTCATCTGCCATTCCACTGGGGGTGCCTGATTCCTCTCCGCCCCTCCCCCCGAATCCAGGCCCACAGCATGTTCCAGAACAACCCCCACCGTGTGCATGGTGAAGTGGCCTTCCTCCCTGTTGTTTTTCTAGTGAGCCTTTTCTTCTCCCCTGAAGTCACACTGACATTCGAGAACATATCGGCTGCCCTCAGGGTTACCATGGAAACCGAGCATTCTTTCCTCCTCCCTCCTCTCTGTTTACCTTGGTCAGGGACTGCGGCAAAAACCAGCCAGTCGCTGAGGAAGGGAGGGCGGTGGGAGGGGGAGAGGGAGGAAGGAAAGCCAGCCGCTCTAAACCAGATCATTCCTGTTCAGAGTGGCTCTCCGCCGCCCCCCCCCCTCACCCCATCCTGAGAGCCTCTCAAGCTAGGCGTGGAGGGCTGCGGAGAGAGACTCTGGCCAGCCCCTCTTCCCACACCAGCCTCCCCCTTTCTCCCTGCCAATGCGGGGTGTGAGCAAAGCTTTTGTGGTGCTACCCCCAGGTTGCCCGGCCTCTGATCGGAATTGGGCAGTCGTCCACTACACAAGGGAGCCCTGCTGAGGGTGGGGAGTGATGGGAGCTGAAATCCAGCCCTGCTGTGTGCCTGGGCCCAAGGCGCCCTCACCCTGCCTGGTCCACCGAACCCTAACGGAGAGGCCGCTTCTCTTGCGCTCTCCCTGCGGCAGCCAGAGGGATCGCTTTGCGTTCTCTCTGGCTTCCAGCTCTCCCCACTGCCCTTAGAATAAAGGCCAAACCGTCTGCCAGCTCTTCGTGATCGGGTAGGCCTGCCTCTCCGCCCGGCCGCCAGGCTGCTTCCCCCGGGCTCGCCTTGCTCCTGCCACATGGCTCCTTTCCCTTCCAGACCACACCAGGAGTTTTTGGAAGGCTTTGGTCCCTGATGTAATAACATTCTCCCTCGAGCGCCTTCTAGCTCCTCGTGCCCATTCACTGGGTCCTCAGAAAGGCTTTCCTTAGCTCGTCTTGGTAAAAGCGGCTCCTAGTTACTCCGGTCTCCTTCCCGGTGAGTTGGCTCCCCTGCTGCCCATCAGACGGAAGCTTCCTGAAGGCAGGGCCGCAACCTGCCACGTCCCCAGCACCCGCCGCGGCCCTGGGGCGCACCAGATGCCCGGTTACTGACTGGCCCCGAGGGCTGAGCGCCAGCCTTGGGCTTCCCAGCAGGCCCCCCACTTCATCTCCAGGACAGGCGCAGCCCCGCGGGGGGTCGGCAACCCGGGACCCGGACGCAGTCGCCCCCTCCAGGCGGAGCTCGGTCGGCCCCACTACCCGCTAGGGGGAGGCAGAGAAGCCACCCTGCCGGCTGCACGCGTGGACACCTGGATGCCTGCACCAGGCCATCTTGCTGCAGTCGAACAAAATCGACCCTGACTGCCCAGCCCTGTGTGCAGCGGGCGTCTCGCCCGGGCCCAGTGGGGCCAACGGCGGGGCGGAGGGCAGAGCGCAGTGAGGTGCTCCCGGAGGGGAGCCGACGCTTCGGAAACGCTGCATCTCTGCAACTGTAGCCCCAGCGCTCCCCACTGCACCCCAACCTCTGTCATATGCTCCCAGCGCGGCCTTCCAGTCCCATTCTAGGGCGTCACAGCCCTAACCCCGCACCCCAGGGGCCAGAGCGGATGCGGTTCTCCAGATGGCCTTGGAGCTCTTCTGTCTCTTCTGTCGTTAACGGCCGGCCGCCTGCAGTCAGGCCCCGTCCGGAGGGCGATGCGAGGGAAACCTCTCAAAACTGCCCGCGGGGCCACCCTTCTGTGGGCTTTGCAGATCTGGGTAACCACCTTGGCAAACCACTTGGCTTGGCTTGGCTTGGCCTACCAACCTGTGAGGGGGTAAGACCTCCAGGCTTACACTCTACCACCAAGGTTTGCTAAGGAGAAAATGAACCATGCTTGTAGACACACAGGGAAGCAGAGACTGGCCTCTGCAGTTAGTTATGGGGAGGTCAAGCAGGGCTGGAGTTCCAGTCCTGATGCCCCAGTGTAACTGTTAGGTACCTGGCACTCTGAGCAACCTCCAAGACTGGCATTCTTATGGGTCGCATCTCTGTGGGTGGCCAGTCTGGCCTCCTACTTGCAAGGGAGTCTGGGCAGTG
>NW_011888814.1:9461067-9476301 GCF_000151845.1 Pteropus vampyrus | reverse complement strand
CGCACCCCAGGGGCCAGAGCGGATGCGGTTCTCCAGATGGCCTTGGAGCTCTTCTGTCTCTTCTGTCGTTAACGGCCGGCCGCCTGCAGTCAGGCCCCGTCCGGAGGGCGATGCGAGGGAAACCTCTCAAAACCGCCCGCGGGGCCACCCTTCTGTGGGCTTTGCAGATCTGGGTAACCACCTTGGCAAACCACTTGGCTTGGCTTGGCTTGGCCTACCAACCTGTGAAATGGGGGTAAGACCTCCAGGCTTACACTCTACCACCAAGGTTTGCTAAGGAGAAAATGAACCATGCTTGTAGACACACAGGGAAGCAGAGACTGGCCTCTGCAGTTAGTTATGGGGAGGTCAAGCAGGGCTGGAGTTCCAGTCCTGATGCCCCAGTGTAACTGTTAGGTACCTGGCACTCTGAGCAACCTCCAAGACTGGCATTCTTATGGGTCGCATCTCTGTGGGTGGCCAGTCTGGCCTCCTACTTGCAAGGGAGTCTGGGCAGTGCGTGGGGGAGCAACAGGCAAGATGCTGTCATCCTGAACCGTGATCTGATCCTGGCTGTTTCCGTTCGCACGCTATCTTTTCCTCCAGGGTGAGGCTTAGGAAATAAATAAGACCCCAGATGCCTAGATGTATTCCTTTGCAGTTGGCAGGGCAAGTTAGTTCCCTTAGAGTGGATGCGGGAGATTTTGAAAACACCCTTGGAGAGTCACGGGTACAGCCACCTCGTTTCCAAGAGCCAGGCAGTTTTAGGTAGAAGGTTCAAGAAGGATGAACTGATCCGTCTTTCTAAGGTGACACAGACTGAATGACAGTTGCTCCCTCTACTTTTCACAAGTGCCATTTGCAATACTGCTGTAGAGCTCCTGAAATAGTAAGTGGCCAGAGCCCCCACCCATCTCTGTCCTTCTCCCCAGCCCTGGCGTGGGCCTGGCGGGTGACTGCCATCCCTGAGTGAGCAGGGCTTGGCACCTCCCTTCCTACGTGAGCTGCTGAGGCCTTCCTGTTGAGCTGACTGCTGAAGAGGCCCTTGGACCACTTTGTACTTGAGAATCTGAGAAAAGTGTCTCACTTCTGCATTTGTGACTTTGAGGCCAGGTCCAAGGCCTATGCGGGATGGTTAGATTTGTGGGGTGTGCTTTGTATGTCACTAAAAAACCCTCTATACCCTCTCGCCTCGCAGTGGAGTTTATAAAATAAAAGTCTGCCCTAGAATAATTTTCTTGCTTGATTTTATGAACGGACTGGATAGTGAGGAACAGGCTCTGGGTGACAGGATAAAACCACACTTAAACCTTGAGAGATTGTGTATTTTTAAAAAATTCCCTCTCTCCCTCTACTTTTCCCTCTATTAGCTTCCAATATTGGCTTTTAAATCGCAGATTCCCAAATCCCAGTCAGGCTACAGCTGAATCAATGAAGAACTTAAAAAATTCGAATCTAATCCTCCAGCTCCACCCTTTGAATCACCCAATCATTTACAACCTGACTTGTTCAGAAGGGACCCAGATGTACAGTATCCTGAAGAGGAGCTAAACTGAAAGAGCCATAAGGGGGGGTATGCTTTATAAAGGAAGAAAAGGGGGCAAAAACAAAAAAAACCAAGGAACATACTTAAAAAAACACAACAGTCTCATCTCCCTGCCTGTGTCACTACTGTTAGCTATTGAGGCGAGTGTTTTTTTGGATACCTTCCTTTACATCTCTAATTAATACGCTTTCCTGATGAGTGCTTCAATTCGAGACATTCTATGTATTACCGGCCTGCTACGGAAGATGAGGATTTAGCTCACGTCGATCTACCTCCCCTGCCTCATCTTCTTATATTTAAATTCTTTATTGGTTAACTCTGTGATTTCAAGTAAATTCTTTATTTCTTGTTCCATCCACTGTAGAGGGCAATAATAATAAATATCCAATAACGCTTACGACATGCCAGACATCGTTCCAAGCACTTTACACGTATCTACTCATTTAAGCCACACAATAATTTCAAGAGACTGGTTACTATTATTAGCCCCACTGTAGGGAAAAGACCACTGCGGACATTTTACTATTAGTGGTTCTCCAAGAGGGAGGTAAATGTGGCTGGCTAGTCTGCCATCTTCACACTGAGTACTGACAGAACAAGGATTGGGGAGCGTTCATTCATTAGGGCCTCTGCTCTATTTCCCTGCTGGGCAATTAAGTGTGACAATGACAACTAAGGTAGTGAGGTCTCTAGGTGATCTCGGCCAGCACCAGGCAGTTAGCTTAGATGCAGGGCTTGGATTCCCATATGCTGCAAACCAGCTAAATTGGAATAAACTGAGGAGTTTGTTAAATAACTCACCTACTGAAATAGGATCTTTGGGATTTGGGCCCAGGAATCTGTATTTTTAAGAAGCGTGGCTGATGCCTCATGGTTTGGAAACCAGTTGGGTCACAGGCGGGCCTGGGCTCAGGAGCCAGTGGCTACCACATATTAGACAGCGAAATTACAGAACATTTCCGTTACTGCAGAAAACTCTCTGGCGTAGCGCTTGTCTGGAACCTGGGCCTTGCTCTGAAGGTAGTATGGAAACTGGGTGGTTTTATCAATGTCCTCTCCCTTCAAACAATGACCACAGAAGAATAACTGGAAGAGAACGTGGTTCTACTGTTGTAATAGCTTAGCATTAGCATTTGGACAAATGCGTCTCATACATGAACTGGAAGAACAAAACCACCCAAATCTACTAAAGCACTGAAACCCCTCCCCCCAGCTAAGATAGGCCGTAAGACCCAAATCAAAAACAAAGCTCTGGCTGGTCCAAAGTCTTAAAGGTGTAGGGTCCATTCCCTTTTCCTGGTATGTCTGAGGAGAGTATACTTTAGAAGAAGTAAGAGAAATAAACCAAAGGAAATAAAACCACTCTGCATCATAAATGTATTAACTGTTAGTGGGGCTGAGAAGCCTTATAAATTAAATAGGAATTGTATCTTTTCCTCCTTGTAGATTTATCTTATAATATCTAAGATGATTTGTCCTGGGAAGATGTATTTGATCCAATAGTTTGTTAATGGAAACACTTAAAAATAAGAGTGCACGTGTGCATTTCTGGACAGGAGACCTTAAAAATGACCAGACTGGAATGTCCCCACCTATTACAGACTTTAGAGACTGAGAAAAGGTACTGCTGGGAGAAGGGATTCTCCTAGAGGGTGAAGTGACACAAAGCAGAGGTTTCGGAGAAGGAAGCATCTGGAAAACCAAGGCCAGAACTAGGAGCTGTGGCTTTATCCCCAGAGGGCCCCTGAGAAGGGCTCGGCTCCTCCTGGGGCTTTTCCCTTGAATCATGAGAGTCGTTACTCTGTATGAAAAGGTTCACATTTTCCCTCTGAATTCCCTGTAGCTCCTCCAACCCTTCAGAAAAGCGCTGACACATTCAGAGAAACTCGTCTAGTGGTAGTCTGGGGAATACGTGAGACGGGGCAGTAAAGGGGAGTGTGGCCTGCACCACAGTCACGCCTTTGCTGACGTCCTGGAGTGAGCAGCGTTCTGCTGAGGTGGCTATTGTGTGTGTCCCGGAGTTCCAGACGGCAAGCCGAGAGAAGGAGTGGATGGTGGATGACCCACAGATTAGGTACAGAGAAGAGTCGACCCTGCTGGGTGGTGGGACTGACGGTTAGGTCATATAGGTGCTCACATACACACAAATTACCATCAGACAATCAAGGTGGCCTTGAACCAAATAGATCTGGATAAGATTTATTGATCGGATTGTTTTAGAAAACCAACAACAAAACACTGACAAGGTACATAAATACAGATTGGACATTTTAGGGTAAATTCACTATATTTCCTACCTGCTTGTAGGAAACCAGGTAAGGTGGAAAAGCTGTCCTGATCACACGGCATGCACACCAGACTGCAAAAGGACTTCCACACTACTTAACAGGACTGTGGCGATAGCTTTATAGTAAGGCAAGCATCGTGTGTGGCCTTTGCACACCCTGCGCGGAGTCCAGGCCCGCCCTCAGAGACTACGCGTGGGAGAGGTTTCCCTTTCTTGCCGAGGTTCCTCCAGTAAAATCCTCATCGGCAGGGGCCTTTACAGGGAGAGGCCTGGCGCTGTCCCTGCTCAGACTATGTACAGGAAATGGCGTTAGAGAAAGCCCACCGGTGTGTTTCTGATGCCTCCTTTGTAGTTTAAATGTGCAACTAGTACAACAGCAATTACTAAGCTTGGTGAAACTGCCTCTGACTCACCCTGTACACTGACTAAGCAGGGCCTTTAAAAATCTTCTAAAAAGTGGAAAAAAAAAAAAAAAACATGAAAAATAGACTAAAAAGATGGCACCATTTTTGAAGCACAACTAAGAACCTCTCTTCAAAACACCGGACAGGGGAGGAGGTCGCTTTCCGCCAAATCTAAAGACCGCAGAGCGGGAATACCACTTCCGGGCAAGATCCCACGGTGATGCACGACACAAGGGGAGGTTAGGGATTCCAGGGAGCCTCCCTCCGGCCTTGCCAACACTCCCGGAGTCCCAGGGTATTTGGGAACAAAGCAATTCAAGCTAGTGGTGACTAGTTTTGGGAGCTTATGATCATGAGACCATAAGCCCCCATCCATCCTGGAGCTCAATGCCAGAACGATGAAGAATAAGGAAAATGGCTTTTTGTGCTACATCAGAGTGCTGGCAGGTAGGCAATTCTGTGACCTGTGCCACTTTCTAAACATCTGTAAGACCACCTAAAAACAAAATGGTTTTACAGAATTAAGACCAATGTAGTCGTAGAGGATAATTCAACTTTTCCTACTTGCCAAGCTATATGGCTGGAAAAGGCATCTCCAAAGGAAAAAATGAGGCTCCTGCAAGAACAGCAAGTATCTGTCAAGAGCCAGAGAAATGTGTTCAAATGATGGGCTTCCCTCTGCATCCTACTCTGCTTTTCCTTCCCACAGGTGCTAAGAGTTCTTTGGTGGTTAGAGGACAGACAGCCTAGAACTCAGGGCAGGAAATTACGCCAAAGCAGAGGAGTGAAGAGTAACATCTAAACTCAAGATTACCACCCCTGGGTCCTAATGTGAGCATTCAACAGCTGTCAGCAGGTTGACCAGTTACAGCTAACCGGGCTGCTTATACGTCGCTGGTTTCTAGCTTCCTTTATCATTTCTAATTGCTCATTAGCCTCACTCCATTAAAAAGGAGGTGCTTGTGGGAAAGGGGTAGGGAGGAAGAACTAAATATGAATCAGTTGTTTGACAGAAAATTGAAACACTGATTATCTATGGATTTCAATTATCTGTGTTTTACTCTTGCTATTCTGGGTAACCAAAGGTCACTGTTAATATACCTTCTTCTTAGAAATGTTAATGTTCATTATTATATTTTTAAAATCTAGCTATGTAATAGACATGAAGAGTTTAGAGCAAGTTTTTACATCATGTCACTAGGGCCCTGAAAAAAGAAGATTCTGCCAGTGGAAAAAGGTTCAGCTTGGCCCCTGAATTACAGTTAAAATTTCAATCTATTCTATATTGGTTTATAGATTTTCCAGGATGTGGAAAACACTTTATTAAATGAAGAAAGCATGATTTTCTTTATTTAATAAAGTATGACATTCACAGATAAATTAGTATATACATGGGAGAACTGATAGTATTAAATATTAGGTTTTAATTCTCCATTTAGGAAACTCTCACAGATAGACTTCCTTGTTCCTGGGCAAAGAAATGTAGAAAGATATGCGGACATGAGATCGTACGAAGATGACGGGAAAGTCTCAACTCTAAGAAACCCAAGGAACAAGAAATGGAGCAAGAAAACACGGACTTGAAAATCCAGCTCTACCAAGAGTTGGCTTAATTCAGCCGGTCACATCTCAAATTCTTGATATAGTCTGTCTCTAAAGTAATGAGCCGGCTTCCCCAAGACAGATACAAAAAAGTAGTCTCCCTGCTTTATAGTCACACCCTATATATAAATCTGTATATATCCATATGTGTTTCTATATATTGCACTTAAATTTACAGGACTGCAGTAAGATGGCTGGGAGTACCTCAAAGAGGCAGAGAAGCAGCAGGCATAAACTTTCCTAAATCAAGTAACAGTGTCAGGAATTCAGTTAAAGTTCAAGAATAACTTTAAAAGCTGGTTAGATACTAAAATGCCTGGTGACCCCTTACGAAAAATCCTAGTCATCTACATTTAAGTCATCATACATACAGTCTCATTTGGCATCCAGAACATGCGCATAATGTGTAGTTCTAAGCACTCACAGCTGGTCACACTACATCATCTTCACTAGTGTTAGATTAAAAGAAGACACTTCTGACTTGCGTATGAAAACGTCACACACAAGGTCTTGGATGTCAGGCCTCCAAAGTCTACCTCAAAGATGATCACCCTCAGAAGGCTTTAAAAAGGATGCTAGTGAGTGCAGATTGAACCAGCTCTCTTGTGACACAGAGCTAGAGACCTGCTTATATCCCAAGAACCATGGAAGGAGAAGCATGGAGGCTGAGCATTCAGTCTTTGGTCCCTGTGTAAGTCCATAATGAAAATCCCTTTGCCACCCTCGACAGCATGACTTGTTCAATTCTGGGTATACTTCCCCCAGTAATCCAGAGACCAGGCTGGAATCACGCAGCAAAGCTTTGTTTCGAACTAACAGGGCTGCTCATGCTGACTTGCTCTGGAGAGAGGTCCTCACCGGAGCAAGCCTGGCGGTGGGTAGTGAATAGTAAATGCCAGGTGGACCAGTCATGGCCAGATGGGGTGGGACCTCGAGAGGAGCTGCTCCTTTTCCTCTTCTCCTCCAAACCCCTCACTCTCCCCGCAAAGACCCAGACTCACGGATGAGTGGTTATTCTAAGACCTTACTGAATATAGCTCCGCGAACTGAGCCCGACATGGATGGGATGTTATGATGAGGCCTGGAAGTTGGGGGGTCCGAGTCTAGAGGCCACAGTTTTCTCTTCCCAGAACTAAGCACTGGATGGCAATTTTTTTTAGCATAACTCAAAAGTGATTTTAAATCCCCACATGAGAAAAAGGAGAGTAACTTTAAAAGCTAAGTGAAAAAGAGGCACTTAAAGGAAAAATGTGTCCTAAACCTCCCATCAGAGTTGCCTGTTGTGAGGGGACCAATGGGACAATCAGCATTGTGTCCTCTTGGATGCCTTTAGCACCTTCTGTACAGCTAAGGCCTTCCAAATGCTCAGGTCTCAGAGACTTGCTGACCTACTCTAGCAGCCTGAAGGCAAAGCAAGTGACAATTTAGGTATTTCTCTTTTAGAATTAAAAAACAACACGAAACAAACCAGAACTAAAATTTCACGCCAGAATGATCCTCAGTTTCGTTCCTTCCTCATGCTAATTTTTAAAATGGTACTTAGTTCTTCAGGAAGGAGGACCTGTGACTTTTCCCCCAAGACCTTTTATCCATTTAGTACGCAGTTACAGCACCATGCACACTGAAGCAGAAAGAGAAGGAGGCAATAAGCTAAGAGAAAAATCAAGGGCCAATTGGCTTTCTAGAGATAAAACCCGTCACCTAAGAAAATGGCAGGTGTGTGGCCCAGAGTTAGAAAAAACACGAGCTCTGAAAGGAAACGGTCAACGTGACAGGCACAGCTCACACACGGCCCAGAGCAGAAGCCCTCCCCGCCCTGCTCCTCTCGGGCCTCTCAGGGGCTTACGTTTAAGTCCCATGGCATCTGTGCCATGTACTTAGGGTCTACAGTCCCCATGAAGAAGTAAGAAGTCAAAGAGATACTTGAAACCACTAACAGGCATGGGAGAATTTCAAAACTGCTCAGAACGAAGGACTCTGACCACCAAAAGTTTCTTGATTTGAAACGTTCTTGGTGTCATAATTTCTAAAAGCAACAATAAATAGCACAACTACGACACGCACATACGTCTTTTGACAAGCCAATTCTAACCACTGCTGGCACCATAAGGATGAGAACAGAAATCGCTAATTTAATTAAGAGTTGCTGAGCTGCTTAACTTTTTTGACTAAAGTCAAAAATCAGGTTTGTGTATCTATGCAGCAAGACGTCAATCACTGCTGCCATTAGATCCAGTGACTCGATTAGGTGTGTCTTTGAACACAGTTAAGTTAAACGTCTAGCTTTACATATAACCTGCAGGGTTCTCAAGGTTAGCCTTCTTGTCCTATCCCCAAACGTCTTGTTGGTGTGGGACTGAAACTTTTGTTTCTAATTTGGTTTTTGTTTCCATGGATGGTGTTGCTGTAATTTATAGAGCACTGGCTGACATGGTCATATGTTGAGTTCTTTCAAAAAATTCTTTATCTTGATCCATGACATTAGAGTGCTTTCAGACTTTCCCTCAACTCCATCGAGGAAGAGGGAGTATGTGAGCATGTGTGTGGGGTGGGGTGGGGCGGGTGGGAGAGAAGCAGAAAAAGAAGCACAAGGGAAAGTGAGATTCCATAAACTTAAAACCAGAGTACAGAAAGGCATCTGATGTATTTTCTGAATAAGGCCGTGAGCAGGGTAACCAATCCTCTCTGTGGCACATTCTACACTGCCCATAAATAAAGGAGTCTCTTTAAATTAACATTTCCAGTATCAATGAACAGTCTAGAAATCCTCATTTCAAGCGCTCGATGAGTCCCTGTGTGAGTCCAAGGTGCAGAAGCTGTGTTCGGGAGAGGTTGGCTAGGTTAGGGAAGGCCGCAAGCAGCTTCTCCCACGCCAGTTCCAGCAGGCTAGGTACCACCAGCCAGATCTTAAACAGTGACCCAGTCCGTTTGTTTTCGTGGATGTTCACCACTCCTCCGTGAATGTACATGCAACCAGCCTATGGACAAATGGCAGTCAAAGAGGATAAATTCAAATGGCTGAAGATTCGGCAAAAAAAATCCACAGTATGCTGAACTGAGATGAGGCGAGACAAAACTTCTCACCAATCCCAACACAGCACCTGGATCAAGACTGGTTTAAATAACTAGAAATGTTTTCTTATTTCAACAACTTAACAAACATTACACTATTAAACTAAGTATCCATTGTGCCCCAAACTAGGAATACAGACATGAAAAATCAAGGTCTTTGCACTCCGAAAACTAGCAGGATCTTCAATGATGTAGCATCATGGGGTAGAACTGTTCTGCCACCCCAGGAAAGCCCCCTGGCATTGCCGTTCGGGCCTGAATGCCATGCGCAGCATTTCTTTTCCATTTATGCTTATAAAGTTGTATATGATGTTTTTTCTGTTCTCTTCACAAGAACTAGCTTTGGAAGAAAGTTTTAAAAACACATTCATAATGCAAGGTTTGCTAATTTCAGAATGATTTTTTCTTGCTAATGTCTCTAAAAAGATCTCCTTTATCATCTGCAACTGCATAAGGAAGATAGAAAAATAAGAACTTACTGGTGTAACAGCTGCACAGTGAAAATAAACGGGCTCTGGCATGGTAGCCGGGAGCTTTACCCACTGAAAAGTCTGCAGATTCAACTTCCAGATATCTCCCAGGATCACTTCTCCATTGTAGCCCCCACAAATAAACACATCTATCAAAAGAAAAGAAAGTCAAGATCACATGAAGGAAATGAGCCACAGCTACAGCACGTGTCGTAGGAGACCACATGGCTAGCTGACCTGGGACCAGTCATTTCCCCATGCCACAGACGACTTCAGCTGGGTGGGCCTCTCTTGCTGCCATCTTATCCCACAGTAGAGTTTGGACACTATTAGCTAGGAGTAAGAACACAAGCCTCTAGAGAGGCTTTACGTCCAAGTTCTCAAATTCAAACCCCTATAGTTGCCAGGCACAGAGAGTGAATGATTGAGAAGGTCCAGGGAAAAGAAACAAATGGGCGGTCCAGGGAATACGCAGCAGTGCATGGGCCGAGAAGGGGGAGACGGCCATGCAGCCCTGGCCGATCGATGCCACTCAGGACTTAAGGTCAGCAACTGCCAGATCTTGCGATTTTTAAAGAGAGGGTGGAAATCTGGATTTCTTTAAAAATGAAACATTTTGATTTTTAAATGTTAGCCACTAATTCAGAAATTTTTAACACACATATGAGCTCAACAAAACACATCTGCAGGCCACCAGTTTACAAACTCGTCTTTTAAATAATGTCCTGGAAAGCACAGACATTTATCTGCCCACAGAGACAAATGTTCTCCATGTAGACATATCACCTGAGGAGAAACATTCGCTGCAACGTTCAGCCTGGGGGCACGAAAGACACTCTTCTAAGCTTTCTTCAGCCCAAAGAGGACAACTTGAAGCCCCATTTGATCTGTATGGCTATTTTTGTCAGGAATAAAACCTTTCCAAAATCAAAGGTTTTTGTTGTTGTTGTTTTTGTTTTTGTTTTTTTCATCAATTAGTTATAAGTAATTAGAAAACTTGCAACAAAGGCTATGTGGATCTTCAAACTAAATGCCCAGAACTAAGGCTAAATTCCATTAGTATGGTGCCTGGCCTCAAAGAATCGAATGACTAGATAGAGGTCTTAATTCAGGTCTAGATCAAGTTCAAGTCAATACTTAATTAAATCATAAAATACACTGGAAAGCTTTTTGGCTAGGATTCAAAAAAAGTACTGCTCTATTCTTAGAGAGGCAAAGCTGAACAATGAATGCCACTATCTATAAATCTTATCCAAAAAGTAGAAGCATAATAAAAAGAACCTCTGTACTAGAAGCGGCAGCATAATCCTAGTAAAATCTGAACTGAGCTGCTGAAAGGATACAGGCTATCAAACTCATTTACACACAACTTCCTCCCGGAAAAAGATTTAAGGTACTCTATCAAACTATAAAATAAACTGTAAATTAAAAGACACAAAAGTTACCCAAAGAGGAGCCATTTATCACACTTAGATAAAGTAGCTGCAGCTGCTTTCTGAAGCCATACAAGTGCCTTTGTTGTAATATGGTCAAACAAAGAGCTAAGAGCTCCATTTGGTATCAGACAGAGAACAGAATAAACTATAAAATAACACGCTGAAGGAGTTAGTACAATTTTAGTGGTCACAGTACAATGTCCACTGAGGTCTCTATTATATGTCAAGATTATCAGTGTTCGCCACCATAACCACAAACATCTGTGGAGGTGGGGTGCTGAAAGATCAGGTGGTACAAGGAAAGCTTGTTTATCGCTGATTTTCGAGTTCTCTCCTAACCAAGGGTACCCAAACACCATACCAGTTTACTTTATGGAAACTGCTGGAAGAAGCATAACCTCATGAATTTCCTTCTAAGTTTAAACTCCTAGAAATAAACTCTTCCCAAAGTTATGTCTCTTTTAAAGAGCTATTATTAAGAAATAAGACATCCTCAGCATGTAACTTCCAAAAATGAAGCGAGAAAGTTATTCAGAATCCTTACCATTTTTTATTTGAACACAGCTGTGACATCTTCGGGCTGCAGGAAAACCTGCCAAACACATAAACACAGAAATTTCATTATTCACAGACAGACTGAAAATAACATTAAAGTGACATAGCAAAGACATACTATGAGTAACTCACTTAAAACAGTCCCTTTGTTGCATTAAGCAAACACTGAATAGTCCTTCCAATCCTCCCTTATTTTGCACTAGCAAAAAGCCAGCAGAAGCCATATCATAATGGTACCATGTTAAGGCGGCATAGAAACAAAGTGGGGTGGGCAGGGCAGGGGTTACTGTTGACTTTCCCAAGCCCCACTAGGAAAAAGGCAGATCTTGATTTCAGTGCCTACTTTTTACCACCCCCCCCCCCCCCCCATATTTCCCCACTTCCACGGAATTAAGCAATTCCCATTAATAGTCTCTGCTCAGTTGCTGAGGAACAATAATAATTGGGCTAAGGAATAAAAGTAGTTTCTAATACCAGTTCAAAAGATATTTTACTTGTTATATAACTCAATAAAATTAATTTTTCCCTTCCAAAACAAATATAAAATATATTTGTTAAAGATAAACAAATCGATATAAATTTACCTATTTTTTCGTGGGGTTTTGTTGCAATTTCCTCCCATGCATTTGTTTCAAGGTTGTATGCATGGATCTTGGAGAGAGAAGAAAATGAGATACACACAAATAATGTTAGCTGGCCAGAAAACTATATTTTTAACAACAGCCTGTACAAATATATATTCTTTGTTTTAAAGTCTTTTTTTCCTTTGCTTTTCTGCGATCCTTGCTAATTCTAATATAAGACAAAACATTAAATGAAGCAGTTGAAAATTAAGCATATACATGATCTCAATATTTAAAAATCACAGAGAAAAATGAAAAAAGTTGGGATTCTGCAACTTCCACATTGTCTACAATGAACATGTCTCACCTTTATAACAGAAAAAAGCAAGTGTTGGTCAGAGAACATGGGCATACAGTTTTGACAAAACTTGAAAAGCCCACTGAGGTTCCAGAGCAGACCAGGAGCTGCGCAGCCCCCTCTAGCTTCCCCCAGACTGTGCACGTGGAGATGCCACAGGGGTGGATGAATAAGGGCCCCTCTGAGCCCAGCTTCCTGAAGTTAGTGATGTGTAGCTCTAAAAATGCCTGTCCTGATGAGAGGGACGAGACATTTTGAGAATCCTTGTTCCAATTCGAATTAGTTTCTCCATTCAAGCTACTATAGCTTCCTTTTAGTCACTTTCCTCATCCAGAGAAAGGGGATAATTCTTATAAAGTATTTTCGGTGTGTGACAATACAGCTGTCAACTGGAGAGTGTACCGGGGGCACAGAGTTCAGCCTTATATTATACAGAGCATTTAACATACAATGGATGTGGATGAAAAACCTTTTCAAAAATTAAAGTCCGTACAGTAACAGAATTATCTTGCTTGTCTCTATTCTCTCTCTCTCTTTTTAAAATATACCTTGTTTAAAGAATAAGCTGTCCAGGAAGTACCACCTCCTAAGATGTAAATCCTCTGCCCATCATGTGCAATTTCATGTCTGTATCTGAAATACACAATAAAATATGTTTATAATTAAGTGAAACATCATCTACCTAAGATTTAGCCACAAGGCTTTTTATTGCATCATTATTATAATAAATTATCAAAAATAACCTAAGTGTTTAATAATAGTGAATTGGTTAAATTACAGAATATACATTAAATGGATTATATGCAACCAGTAAGAATGTAGGCACAAAGAAAGATTAATATATTGAGAACGTGGCTTCATGTCATTAACTGAAAGAAAAAACTGTTCTATAAAAGCAGATGGGCTACAGCCCCATTAAAAATGTACAGTTTCACAAACATGTGAAAAAAAATGACCATAAGGTTATATCCGAAATTTTAACCCTGGTTATTACTGAGTTTAGATTTTGTTTATTTTCCTCATTTTGCTTATTTGTATTTTCTACATTTGCTATAATCTTTTTGTGATAACTCTGTTATAAGGGGAGAAGTTAATAGAGATTTAAAAAGTGATCTGCCTACATTTAATTAGAAACCCTAGACTGTGGGCGGTCAAATTAAGATACTTATTTAACAGATACAAAGGTATCAGAAAAATTATGCTGCATAGAACTGTGAATACAATGTAAAACGCCTACCAGAACTTTTATCCAAGCAGTCTAGCTACAAGCTGGAACAATTTATAACATGTCCATAAAATGATTCAAAGAAGGCAACCATGTGAAAATGCTTTGAAAACTTAATCTATTTCCTCCCTTCCCTGAAGGCCCTGGTGCTGATAAAATAAATTACATCAAAATTATTCCAGTAACAGTCCATCTCCCTAGTCCCCTCACGGTAGCTCTGCAATAGTCAGCCAACTAACATATCATAATAAAGATAAATTCTTCCTTAGCACTTATATGCCATTTTGTTTAAAGGCAACGAAGAGATACTGGATAGTCTAAACAGAATGAATAAGAAACTATTTACTACTTTTGCTTTTAAACTAGAGAACAAAAGATGTCTTTAAGTTTTCCAGTGAATTTAATTCTAAGAAGAGAGAACTGCTATTAGGAAAGATCTAGAACTGCTACTAAAAGACAACTACAGAGAATCATGATATTTGGTTATTTAATAGAGCATTTATAAGGAAGGACTCACTCACCATGCTCCCTCCCTCCCTCTTTCCTTCCATCAGTCCATTCATCCATCTACCCAATCAACATTCACTGAGGACCACTACGGACAAGGCACTGAGCCCTGTACTGGAGATGCAGCTGTGAGCAAATGAGGCAAAGAGTCCTAATATGCAAGTTAAAAAGGGAAATAAAAAAATAACTAGAAAGTAATTGTTTTGCCTGTAATATGAAATTTTGTTAACGACTGTTACCATTGGTTTTCTCTTCAAAGTGTTACTATCTTCCTATTATAGGATAACTAAAGTATGAGAAGAATAACATGAAAAAAACTCTGTAGTTCAGAGGGAAAAATCATTCCCTTATTACGATGATGATGATGAACTGGAATCTAACAGGCAGTCAACTATTTTAACTGGGCCAAAGAGTTTTCTTTAAACCATATCACCAATGAAAAAAGTCAAATCGTAGTAAGAAAGAATAAACATGCTTTACTCCTAAAACCTCACCTCTCTTCCGGTAGATCACAGGACAAGTTGTTTGGTTTCAGTTGTGTCCACTCTCTGGTATTAAGGTCTAATTTGTGCAGGTCTGTGCTGTAGATATAGCCAGTTGTCCCTCCAAAGACATAAAGGGAGCCATTGATGATAGCCATGGCCTGGATAATGAAGAAAGGTGAACAAGACTGACTCATTAACACTTGATTAAAGACCATAAACTCATTAGATACCCCAAAATCAGGTTTTATGAAATTTTCTAGTTTTTTTTTTTAACCTTCTAAAACACCACACACACCCTTAAAGGACTAAAGATTTTAGAGAACACGGAAACTGTTTTTAGAAAAGTAAACCTTTGCTCAACTGGAAAGCAAGCTCTAACTAGATAGGCAAGGGGTTTGGGTCTGTAGGGGTCCTGGCCAAGGAAGGAATTTATAGATCATGGACATGGGCATTCCCACTGAAAGCTCCTTCTCTTCTAAGCAGTCTGAAGAAAAATGCTCTCAGGAAGAAGGAGCAGACATGAAAATAAGCCACTGGAATCCCTCGGGTAAGATGTGGAGTTCGCAGTCCCCAAAACTTGATGTTTTCTACCAGACTCTTCTTTAGAGTAAGTGAGGCTAGTGTTATGGTCATTTCTTAGAGTTTACATGTATCTTGTGGTGGCATATAGAATTATCCAGCATGTACCTCTACACATAACTTAGAAGCGGTCAGTACTGATGCCAGCTAGTTGAGAAAGCAGCCA
>NW_011888814.1:9451499-9461017 GCF_000151845.1 Pteropus vampyrus | reverse complement strand
TCCCTGAAGGCCCTGGTGCTGATAAAATAAATTACATCAAAATTATTCCAGTAACAGTCCATCTCCCTAGTCCCCTCACGGTAGCTCTGCAATAGTCAGCCAACTAACATATCATAATAAAGATAAATTCTTCCTTAGCACTTATATGCCATTTTGTTTAAAGGCAACGAAGAGATACTGGATAGTCTAAACAGAATGAATAAGAAACTATTTACTACTTTTGCTTTTAAACTAGAGAACAAAAGATGTCTTTAAGTTTTCCAGTGAATTTAATTCTAAGAAGAGAGAACTGCTATTAGGAAAGATCTAGAACTGCTACTAAAAGACAACTACAGAGAATCATGATATTTGGTTATTTAATAGAGCATTTATAAGGAAGGACTCACTCACCATGCTCCCTCCCTCCCTCTTTCCTTCCATCAGTCCATTCATCCATCTACCCAATCAACATTCACTGAGGACCACTACGGACAAGGCACTGAGCCCTGTACTGGAGATGCAGCTGTGAGCAAATGAGGCAAAGAGTCCTAATATGCAAGTTAAAAAGGGAAATAAAAAAATAACTAGAAAGTAATTGTTTTGCCTGTAATATGAAATTTTGTTAACGACTGTTACCATTGGTTTTCTCTTCAAAGTGTTACTATCTTCCTATTATAGGATAACTAAAGTATGAGAAGAATAACATGAAAAAAACTCTGTAGTTCAGAGGGAAAAATCATTCCCTTATTACGATGATGATGATGAACTGGAATCTAACAGGCAGTCAACTATTTTAACTGGGCCAAAGAGTTTTCTTTAAACCATATCACCAATGAAAAAAGTCAAATCGTAGTAAGAAAGAATAAACATGCTTTACTCCTAAAACCTCACCTCTCTTCCGGTAGATCACAGGACAAGTTGTTTGGTTTCAGTTGTGTCCACTCTCTGGTATTAAGGTCTAATTTGTGCAGGTCTGTGCTGTAGATATAGCCAGTTGTCCCTCCAAAGACATAAAGGGAGCCATTGATGATAGCCATGGCCTGGATAATGAAGAAAGGTGAACAAGACTGACTCATTAACACTTGATTAAAGACCATAAACTCATTAGATACCCCAAAATCAGGTTTTATGAAATTTTCTAGTTTTTTTTTTTAACCTTCTAAAACACCACACACACCCTTAAAGGACTAAAGATTTTAGAGAACACGGAAACTGTTTTTAGAAAAGTAAACCTTTGCTCAACTGGAAAGCAAGCTCTAACTAGATAGGCAAGGGGTTTGGGTCTGTAGGGGTCCTGGCCAAGGAAGGAATTTATAGATCATGGACATGGGCATTCCCACTGAAAGCTCCTTCTCTTCTAAGCAGTCTGAAGAAAAATGCTCTCAGGAAGAAGGAGCAGACATGAAAATAAGCCACTGGAATCCCTCGGGTAAGATGTGGAGTTCGCAGTCCCCAAAACTTGATGTTTTCTACCAGACTCTTCTTTAGAGTAAGTGAGGCTAGTGTTATGGTCATTTCTTAGAGTTTACATGTATCTTGTGGTGGCATATAGAATTATCCAGCATGTACCTCTACACATAACTTAGAAGCGGTCAGTACTGATGCCAGCTAGTTGAGAAAGCAGCCAAAGAGTGTTTAAGCTTAGCCCATTACTCTCAAAGGGTCTCTGATACATGGTGAGTTGTACCCTATCTTTCTGGATATAACTTTTCAAATCTAGGTTTGAAGCACTGGAACCTAACTGGAAACTAATCTCTATGTAATCTGTGTTTCACCTCTTAACCAAGTGCAGGGGTCATCTACTTTGCTACTTAGGTCAAAAAGCTCTTCAAAGAATCATATCACTCTAAACTCAAGATTCAGACCCAGACCATATGTAGCCCAATATCTTTTGGGGAGTGGGAGCGGAGGTGGGGTAGGGTCCTGACATTTAAAGAACCTTTCACACATGTCTAGATCATAAACCTAAGCTGGATTAGAAATAGGGGGAGAAAAAGGAAAGCAGAAGGCAAGCAACCAGATTTACAAATTACAATTTCACACCAGAGCTGAAAAATCGTATGTTAACCACAGTGAATTTATTCTCCATTTAAAAAACTGATAGTAACATAAAGATTCTGTCCCCAGAACTAGAAAAATCAAAACAAGGAAATCCACCATGACCGGCCATGGATTGGTACCTGTCCGTATATACGACTGGGTTTCTTCCCCCGACAGCTGAGTAAGGCCCATCTCTTATACTTGACGTTACAGACATGGACATCATTGCCGTTGCTCTCACCAAACGGGATGCCTGTACCTCCAAAGACTAACAGGTTGTTTCCATGCAGCACGACTGGGGAAGGAGAAGCACAAATTCCATTTATGTACTAGTGACCTGAAATGTGTTCCCAGGTAAACCCAGAACATCTGGGAAACCGAAAGGTGTCTGCCTGAATGCTCTCACAGGTAGCTGACGCCACTGACATCTAACCACCACGAGTGCCGCAGGAAAAGGTCTAATTCACACTACGTGGACTGTACTGCATACCTTGATGTTTGGTATGTGACATGTATTCAGGACATATTTGTGGAATTAATGAAATACTGTGTATAACAATAGTGAATGACATGAACTATAGTACACTCCTGCCACTCAAGACAGTACAAGTACGTGACAAAGCCGAGAAAGGAGAAGCATCACCTTCACCTCAGCAAAGACCTTACAGGGACTTGGAATAAAAAGTAAAAGGATTATCCTGGTTTTGCCAGCGGAATGATCTCTACATTTTAAATTATGACTTCTGCCATCTCGATCCTCCACTAGATTAAAAGAAATACCAATATCCTGCTGGTAACTGGTATTCTCTCTCTCTCTTATGTTCCTGTCGCCACACTCACACACACACTTTCACACATATACACACAGACACTAGCACGTACCTTCTTTCCCTCTCTGATGGCAAATACTATCAAAACAGTGCTACTGTATTATCTCAATGGCTTTTTTTTTTTTTTTTTAACCAATCCTTCAACTGCTATGAGTCAACGGCATGGGCTCTGGAGCCAGTGAGAGCTGAGTTGAAATTCCCATGTGACCTCAGGAAAGTTATTTAATCTCTCTAAATTAATCTTCACAATAACCCTGTGAAGTAGGAACGTTTATCGTTTTCCCCACCTTTACAGACAGTGAAATAGAAGTGGCGAGTGAGTTAAATCATCTGTTGAAGGCCTCCTAAGAAGCACCTTGCCAAACCAGGATTCAGGCCCCGGCAGCCTGGCTCCAGGACCTGTGCCCTTAGCCACAGCTCTAGGGCTTCTCTAAAGCCTCAGTTTCCTCATTTGTACAACGGCAATAAATCCTATATCTGCACTACAGGGATGTTCTGAAGATTAAATAAATACCATGTGCGAAGTAGTCTGCTCAATAACTATTACCATTGTCATACACCCCGTTTGTTGATCTTCTACTACATTCTGCCTGGCATATCTGATACTTTACGCTGAACCCTCTGAGGTATTATTAACCCCATTTTATAGCTAAGGAACTTGAAGCTAAAAATCATCTGGCAAGAAAATGGTACACAGCTAAATTCAAACTCAGGCCCGTGCAACTCCCAAGTGATACTGAATCACCATGCCATATTATTACTGTAGTAAAGAGTCTATCCATTTAACAGGATTTAATCATATTACAGTATTATTACAAATTATTAGCAAAGAACATGTGACACTTATCCAGACCTCTCAGACACTTCGTTAATGAAGTCAAAAGTTCAGGACTGCTTGCACTCACGTGACATAGATGCCAACTCCCGTGGCATGTACCCATCTGTGCCCATCTGGTGCCATACTCCTGTAGCAAAATGATACCGCCAAAGCTCCCTGAAGAGAGGGTAGTCTTCATTATCGGGCCCTCCCGATTCATCATAATCTGGGTTATAACCTCCAAACACATACAGATTGGTATTATCTGCCACACAACGATGCCCACTTCGTGCTGGTGGAGGTCTGTGGCCTAGGAGAGAAGAGGACAGGTTTCCACAGATGGCTCAGCAGATTAAAAGCACAAACAAAACTTTATAACAATCATTTTAGCTTTAAAAGGGTATCTGGGAAGGTTTACAACATGGATGTACTTTTTATTTGCTTAGGTTATTTTAGACAGTCACACACACTACTTAAGATTTTAAGGAGCTGGTCTCCATTTCTATTTCATATGACTACTTTCAGATTTTGATAACAGTAAAAAGATTTTTCCCAAGGGAGGCGAAATAGCATTATAACTTAAGAAAATGGCTGATAACTTGGAATTTTCAAGGAGGAGGGGTTTAATAATCCAAAAGCTAAAAAGACAAATTTTCTTATTTCCTTAGAGAAGAAAAAAATACAAGCCAACTAAATTAAACTGAAAATATTAGAAAACTACATAAATATAATCACAAATGTGAATGAGTCATGTATAAATAAAAATACACACACATAAAATCTATGATTTGTCCACAATATATAATTATACACTTAAAAAGAAAACTGGCTTTCAAAGAGTTATAGCAAAATGTAGAATTTAAATACAACTCCTGACATTATGGAGTTAACAAAAAGCATCCATATATCTCAAAGAGCATCTTTCATCCTATTAAGAGCTTTACACTAAGAAAAGCTATTTCTGTAAGTTATATTTGAAAGCTTTCTGAACTTTAAATTACGTCAACTAGTTCACTAAAAATTATTTCAGGATTATTTTAGAGTAAAAAAAAAAACCCTGAAACTTTATATTATTTCTATTATCCTTACAATTTTTTATATGAACCCTACACTGACCCTTATATAGCTGCAGAACCAAAGATGCTTAAATATATGTTGAATGAAATAAGAAGCTCCTATAGTTGCCTGTTTCCCTAAAGACTTATCTACTTTTGTATATGAGTGGATACTAGTATAATGTTAATTAATGTTAATGCTGGACACCTAATAAACATCTATTATATAAATAAACATTTATCACCAATCTAACGTGTATTTTTTAAATCATAATCCCATTTCCTAGAGTTTGCTTTTAAATAAGACCTGAAAAGAAATTACTCAGATCTAGAGAAACTGAAAAACCAACCAGCCAACCATGAATCACTGAATTGCTCAAGTCCAACCTGTCAGCCTTGTCTGAGTCTTTGACAGTTCCTTACTGCTTGAGAATGGAGCCCTCGACCAGCGTCTGAGCCTTTCACCACACAGCCTCGGCCTGACCTCTCACACTCCTGCCTGTTTAAGTTCGTCCCTCTGCTTGGGAGGCAGAGTCCTTCCCTTAGACCTTGGCCTGGTCTCCTGCCCTTCGATGCCTCGTTAAGGAAATGGCTCTGAGTCCAGCCCACACAGCTCCTTCGTCAATAAAACTCTAGGCCCTTACAGTTTAGCGCCCTACTACTCAAACGTTAGGATGCACGTGTACAATTAATACGGTTATTACACAATAACTATATAAATTCATGTATAAATACATCAGGCAAACTATAATCAGGTAGGAAACTTAACTCGTGGGCTATGATTTACCTCAAGTGAAGAACTCAATTTCTCTTTCTAGGAATCTTGAAACACAGAAAGTGTGATGTGGAAGAAAGAGCAAGGGCTCCTACAAATATCTAGATTTGAATCCAGGTTCTTCCTAACTGCCGCCTGGAGCAAGCCACTGACCCTCACTGAGTCTCAGCATCCTCTTCTCTGTAAGGGAATAGTATTCCTGTACCTTACAGATTAATTAATTAATTAATTAAATATGAAGATATATACACATCAATAAATATTTTAACATAGTATATATTATTTACATATATATAAATTTCCAGACAGCTGTGAGCTATTTGCAGGAAGAAGAATGTATTCATATTTACCTTTTCCACCACCACGCCTAAGGCACATGAACACTGAACAAATTTACAAACTTAATTTTTCTCTATTCATTTTGTTAATATTTATTTTTCTTTTCCAAATACATTATAAGCTTCTCAAGGGCAAAGATCATGTATAACAATTATCCTGTATCACCCACAACACCTAAAACAGTTGGAGATATATAACAGATAGTAGAAGTTTTGTTGATTTGAACTTCAAGTCAACGTAAACAGTGACAGGGATGATCAAAAGTGTACAGCTCTCAGTGGACTTTAATATTGTTGTGTTTAATAGATATACAATTTTACGGACAGGGGCTAGATTATTCAATGGTCTTGTCCTCAAAACACAAATGCTTCTAAGAATTAGCAAGACAAATTTAAAGACAAATAGAGCTGCTATGGTCAACAGACAGGAACTCCAAGGATCTCTGTAATGCCATTTGCTTTATTACCTGGAGCCAACAGATAATTTTTAAAACTGCTTTTCAGCAAACATGAAAAGACAAACAGTCTATTCTAGGATTTTCTCTAAATGGCTGTACAGCAGAGAAGACATTCCATGATAAGTTTATTGCCATCTATTTTTGTGACAAATGTAATGCACATGGATTAAAGGTTGAGGAGTCTGTGAAAAGATGGTTTTATATTTATCCATTCATTCATTAAACCAAAAATTTTATTAGACACCTGTTATGTACCTGGTACTGTGATAGGTGCTGGGGATACAATGTTCACACCATTACTATTCCTGGAGCTTATAGTTTAGTCCAATGCAGTGCCCACTGAGCACATGTGACTACTGAGCACTTGAAATGAGGCTGGTCCCAACTGAGAGTGGCTTTAAATGTAAAATACCCACTGAATTTCCAAGATTTAGTCTCCCAAAACAAATGTAAAATTACTTACTTTTATATTAAATATATGTCGAAATGATATTTTTGATATCCTGGGTTAAATAAACATATTATTAAAGTTAATGTCATCTGTCTTTTATTTTCTTAATATAGCTACAGAATTTTTTAAATTTGTGGATCACATAATATTTGTATCAAAGAGCACTGGTGTGGCTTCTGTAAATAATTTCATTATCTATGCAAATTAAATTGCTGGGTAAAGAGCATCTGATCAATGTTTGATAAATATTAAACATCCTGTCAAGGAGTCTTATAGCTCAGAGTAAAGAGGTAATTCCTTCTCTTTAGTCAGTAACTAGAGATTTCTTTGTACATACATATTTATAGCCCTAGAGTGACTAACGTATTAGAAAGCCAAATTTTACTTTAAATTAATCATGGGCATTTGTCAGGGCTAATGCCATAGAGACTATGAATTAATTTTCATTATGTGGGATATAGTATAGGCTCATCAACCTGGACCAAAATGAAAATGGGTTTCCGATTAAGTAGTTCTCTGAATCCTCCCCTAAATTCTCCATGTGCAAATCCCACCTTCTTAAAAATTACTTGCTCCTAATAAAATCATCCACAGAATTAGGTTACTTGATTCAGGAATTCCCATTAGAAAAATGTATAAGTTGAAAATTAAAACTGAACCAGTACTCAGAGGTGAACTCTGAATATCCAGAAGGGAGACTAGAGTGTTCCTGTGATGTCTGAGCCATCTTCCCTTCCATGTGCTCACCATGTCACCAATACTTGCTCTTTACCCGAGAATAAGCAAGAGCTTATAGTAACCAGGGAAGTGGGCTTTAGTTTCTAACCCAAAGGAAGAAAGAAGCTAGCTGTCTGAGATAAGGTAACAGATGACTAGGCTGCTGTTAACATTTTCACTATTACAAATAATATTGTAACAAAGCTTCCTTTACTAGATTCATACCCAAGTGTCTGAGTCTATCTCTGGAAATAGAGTTTTGGGTCAAAGGAATATTCACTTAAAATTGTTACAGATGCACTACTGTTATAGAGCCATGTCGCTCCACAAAAAGACTGGAATAATTTATACCCCCAGCAATGGTGTATGGAAGTGCCTATTTCTTCATGCCCTCTTGAACCTTTTTAATTTGTGCCAATGAATTCGGTATAAACTGGTGTCAGATTGATTTGCACTTCCCTGATTTTTACTAGCTCACATGTTTATTGGCCCATTTCTATTTCTTCTCTGGGGAACTGCCTGATCATATCCCTTACCCCCTTTTCTACCTATTGTAGAAATTACTTATTATATTTCTACCTATTGTAGAAATTACTTATTATATTTCTTCCATTCTACCTGTCTTTTAATTTTGTTTATGGTATCTTTTAACATATGGAAGTTTTTGTGTAACTGAATTTCTCAATCTTTTAGGGCTCCTGGGGGGCGGGGAAGGGCACTACATTTCACTGATTTCTACACCATTATAAAATTATAAAAATACTCATTTACTTCTAGTAATTTTATAGTTCTGATTTTTATGTATAGAACCTGAATACACCCAGAATTTATTTTATTTTTGTGTTTTGTATGAGGTAAGGCTCTAATTATTTAAAAAAAAAAATGGATAGGCTATTGTCCCAAATCACTTATGGAGAGCTGTCTCTTCTACACTAAATTGAAATGCCACCTTCATCATCTACTAAATTAACATATTATAGAGTACAATCAGAAAAAAAACAATATCCAGGTTTAAGTCACCTTTTGCACAAAATCTACTGTTCTTTAAGAATGCACACAATCAATAGAAAGTGACACCATGGAATCTTAAACACAAAAACTTGCAAAAAAGTAGCACAACACGTTTTTGCTTAATAAGTCTATTATAAGATGTAGCCACCTCTAGATTGTGCTATCAAACATTTGTGGGGAGGCTCTTTTAAAATAAAATAAAAACCTCTATTGCTAAAAGTACTAACTAGTTATAAATAGCAAATAGCCTAAAGGATAAATTGAGTTTAATTTAAATTGGTCACTTATTTCTAAATCTAAAACCCACCATGACCTCTACCTGAGAAGACAGATCTTCTGTTGTACACCTGAGAGCCTGGATAGGAAGGCCAAGGAAGACTGAGCCAGCTGGCTTTAGCCCCTGACTAGCAGGCAGAACTTTTTACTATTCCCAAGCTGCTCAGGCCAAAATAATCCATTTACACCAGCACACACTATTATTTCTTAGTTATGTAAGCATCTCCTACCACAGAGAATCTATACCATGTATGAGATGCATATGTAAGGATTTGGCTTCTCAGAGCAGAGCAATCTTACTGTCTACCATAGCAGCAATAAAAGAAACTTGCTTTGATAGACTGAATTCTTTTCAAGTGCTGAGCAAACTATGCTTGAGATAGCTGTTACACTCGACCTAGTCATACATCGTCATGAGCTTCTGGGCTCTGTTCAGCTCCACTGTCTACTGATTCCTCTACCACTGACTGCCACACTGTTTTAATTATGATGGCTTTAGTATCTATCGACATCTAGTAGGACAAATGCCCCTTTGTGCTATTCTTTTACAAAAACTTCTTAGTTATTTTGCTCCATTTATTCTTGCAGTGAATTTTAAAATCAGTTTATTAAAATCTATAAAAAGTCCCTTGGGCCGATACCTTCTCATCCAGGTGATCAAAGCTAACATCACCAGTAATGGGACAAATCAACACTGTGTGCAAAGAGATGAACACACTATTACTTCAGTAATATTGCTGCCAAAAATGCAAGTGTCGAATATAATCACGA
>NW_011888814.1:9430386-9450479 GCF_000151845.1 Pteropus vampyrus | reverse complement strand
CCTCACTGCGGTTTTAATATGCATCTCTCGTTACTAATGAAGTTTGGTACCTTTTCGTATTTACTGACCAATTGGATTGTTCCTTTTGGGAAGTGCCTGTTCAAGCCTTTGACACATTCTTCTATTGAGATGTCTTTTTCTCACTGATTTATATAAATTTGTATATATGCTTGATATACAAACATTTGCTTTTCACCTTATATATTTCCATATGATTTGAATTTTAATAAGCACATACTACATGTATAAATTCTAAAACAAAAAAGTAAAAGATCTTCAGCAGTTTTACTTTATCCCTACCCCCAATTCTGAAATGTTAGTTACAGAATGTTAAATCATCTGAAATGTTACAAAATGTTATATACATACATACACACATACATATACATATATATATTTATATTATTCTATATATTTAGAAATCTTTTCTTAAAGATTATACTAAGTTTCACAGCCCCTTTATTTAGATACACCTCTACGTTTTATCGTTTTATCGGTTTCTTTGTACACTACTGTCCTTACATCCAAACCTTCCTCTTAGATCTGTTTCAGACTTTACTGGGAGTACTTCAATTAATTTTTCTCAGAAAGGGTACGTGTCATAAACTTTCAGAGTTCTTATGTCTTTTGACTCCCTTCTAAACATTTAAACATTAGTGAGGCTGGGGACGGTTCTGTCTTCAAAATAATTTTCGCTCAGAACACTGAAGGAAAACTAGGCTGCAGGTGAGAAATCCAACCAGTCTGATTCTTAGTCTTGAGCTTTTCATGTAATCTGCCTTTTTATCTCAGAAATCATAAGCAGTCAATAATAGACAGATAGATGCTTTTTGTTTTTATTTTTTAAACTTGTTCCTCAGTGGGCCTTTTAAACTTGAAAACTCAGAGTCTCTCTTCAACGCAGGGAAATATTCTTTATTTATTTTCTCCCTTCCACTGTCTTTCCCTCTGTAACTCTATAAAATGGATACTGGATCACTTAGATCAATGCTCAAAGTATAATTTTCCTCATGTACTTTCTTCCTTGGTCTTCTTGCTTTACAGTCTGTATAATTACTTTATTTTCATAAAAAATTGGTCTTTAACCTATTATTTAAGTCTCCAAATGCATTTTGATTTCAGCGATCAAGTCATCAATATAGAACTAGTTCTTTTAATCATTTCTTTTTCCCCATGGCAGTTGGTTTTTTATTTATGAATCCAATTCTTGACTCTGAGAAAGTCTCCTATGATCAGAACTTCCTAAAGTTCCATTCTGCTTCCTCATTATCCCCATTTCCACCACTGTAAGCTGTTCTATTTGTTCATCTTAATCATCCTCTTTCAAGCCCAGTTTCCCTCAAATGCCTAGTGGGCTCTGATCACCTATTCACAGTAATAAATGAAGGACTACACTGATTAGTAATTTTAAGAGATATGGATTTCCCCAACAGTTGTCACTCAGTCTCTAAACCCGCAAACGGGAGATCTGTCTGACCGTGGGTCTCTGCAGGTAAGTCGTACACTGACAGACAGGTTTCTCTTAAAAGTGGAGAAAAAGCAGTTTCGCCTCACAACTGCCAAGATAAGGCTGAATTTTGATGGTATGGTCTGGTTCTTTAATACATCGATCCTTGATGGAGCTCCCTTTCTTTTCCTCTCCCCTGTTCTGCACCCCACACTCATGCTATTGTTAGAGCTCCATGACCTAAAGCTCTGCTTTGGCCCCCACTTGCTCTCCAATCCAAGTCCACAAGAGCATTGCTTGTTTGACCCTCTCCAGAGCGAATCCCCAACTATGCTTGAAGAGCTGTTCTCATGGCTTTATCTTGGGAACTAATACCATGACCAGAGCTCTTTATATGAAGGGAGAGAGAGAAGTAGAGGAAATAACCATTTTGGAGACAGTCCCTTAATTATCTGCCCTGATGTTCTACCTTCCTCCAAGCTGCTCTGTCCGCTGACTCCAGGCTTAGAGTTTCAGAAAAGGGGCCCTGCTAAGAAATTCTCTTGACTCCAGCATGGAGCAGGAGCATCTATTTGCGGTTGCATTTTATTCTGTTCTGGTTTCTCAATTATTTAATTCTGCTTTCTAAAACCCCGAAATTCCTCCAATTTTTTGGTATAATAGCAATCATAATAATGGCACCTAATATTAATTGGCTAAATGTAAAATATTGGCTAAATGTAAAAACTCTTTCTAAGTGCTTTGCTCATATAAATCTCTCTTGATCCTCACAACAACCCTAGGAGGCAGGTACTATTATCAGCATCCTAATTTTATAGATGAGGAAATTGAGGCCAAAAAAAATAAGCAACTGGCTCTAAGACACAAAGTTGGTAAATGGCAGAGCCTGGATTCAGAGCTAGGTAGGTAATCTCACTTCAAAGCCTCTCTTTTCCATTTTTCAATACAATTATTTTTTTTTCATGTCTGTTTTGTCATTTTCAGTGATATCTGAGAAGAATGGAGAGGTAAATGTGTGTGTTAGGTCCATCGTTTTGTAATGGAAACTCACTGTTTTCACTACACCAGTACTGTTTTCAAACCACACAATTTTAATTGGTAGAAATGTCTTTTAGAGAAGATGCAGAATCTAGTGAAGGACTCTAGTGGCAGAAAACAAGCCCTATGTAACTGTGTTCAATCAGCATCAGCAGAGGTAATGGGTAGGATTCCCAAAATGAGAGGCTTGAAAGTGGAAATTTCAAAAGTATAGATAAGTTTTTTTTTAATCTAAGGACACATTAAACAACAGCATTTTCATGTTCTCGGCAAATTATTAGTTTACTGTCACCACCACCTGAGAGATGTTGAGAAGGTACTAAAATTTTAGCCCATCCTATTCCCTGACAGTGGCTTATAAATAATTCAGTTCAACTTGGATGCGTATGATATACCTATCACGTGTACTGTGCTGCAAACTGGAAAAAAAGATACGAAAGGAACTATCCCACTGTCCCTGCCCTTGCAGAGCTTACAGTCTATGGCAGGCACAAACAAGTAAACAACTATAATTCAGTGTGATAAGTGCTATGATACAGGCAGGTACATAGAGGGTGCCATCAGGACAAAGAGATGGGCCTTCCAAGGTGGTTCCCCCAGAAATAACTCTTAGATTGAGTGTTCAAGAATATACTATTATTGGTTCGGGGAGATTAAACTTAATTTTTCATCTCCCTCAGTCTGTTCCTCCAACCATCTACGTAACACCTGGTGATGAGCACAATGGTCCACAAAGAGAGCTGGAAGCTTTCTCGATGCCCACCCTCCACCCTCTCAATCAGCCGTCAAGTCTCATCCAGTTCCACTTCCTCAGATCTCAAATCAATTCCCCACTCTCTGTTCCCACTACAATTGCCTCAGGTGCATTTTCCATCATTTCTCTCCTTGATGATCATAACAACCTCAGAACTTGTCTTTTAAATCTCTTCACTAATTTAAAAAACAACAACAACAATGACACAAAAACCAGTCTACGGCCATGCCACCCTGAACAAGCCTGATCCCATCTGATCTCAGAAGCTAAGCAGGGTCGGGCCTGGTTAGTACTTGGATGGGAGACCACCTAGGAAGACCAGGTGCTGTAGGCATAAAAAATAAAAAATTAAGGGATTGTAAGCTGACAAGGTCCTTGCAATCTGCGAGGTCAACCAAGGGTTGCCTCACCTAAAAATAAATGAATGAATGAATGAATGAATGAATGAATAAATAAATAAATAAATAAATAAAAACACGAAACCCAGAAAACTCCCCTTGAGTGGTGTCCCACTTGAGCTGGGTCCTCTCCAGATTCTTCTCTCCACACTCTTTCCCACTAAGCTGAACTTCCTACAGTTCTCTGAAAGACCATGCCGTTTTGCCTAGTTGCCTGTACTCAAGTGGGCTAGTCCCCGTCATTTGAGATATTCCAACCCTCCCTTGCTAACACTCACTCAGTCCTTAAGTACATCTCTTCTGAAAAGTCATCCTGATAGTCACTCCTCTCTGTCCTCTCCACGAGCTGGGCCAGGTACCTCTTCAGTATGCTCCCATACCATGCCACCTCATTAGGACACTTATCACAAAGAATTACACGCAAATTATTCTGTAATTGTTTCTTTACCTGATTCTCTATTATCTAGATCACTGAGCTAGCACAGTGCCTATTACTTAGGAGGCAATCAAGAAATACTGAAAGAATGAAAGAATGAACGAACACGAACGAACGAAGATAGTTAAGTCTGTGAAGGCTGATGAGATAACCAAGGAGATAATGGAGAGGACAGAACGTTGAGCAATACCCACCACCTTTAGTGGGTAGAAAGAAAGAAGCTAGTGAAGAAAACAGAATGAACAATCAAAGAAGTAGGAAGAAAACATCTAGGATTGTACAGTAAAGTAACCCAAAAGAAGAGGAAAATTGAAGAAGGTGCAGGTGGTCAACAGCATCAAACACTACAAAACAAGTCAAAGAAAGTGAGAACTAAGACGAGGCCACTGATCTAGAGGCAGTCGCTGGTGATGTTGACACTGCTCGCTAGTGGTGCACTTAGTCCCGCCTCGCTCTTCTCAGCACTGCCAGAGACCATCTTCTTCAGCCATGGTTTGAGGCAGCTTAGGGCTTACCAGATAACCAAAGGTCATGACTTACCTGTGCTAATCTGTTTTCCATGATTAATAAAATTGAAAAACAGAGAATATACAAAGAAAACAAAATCCCACCAGCCAGATATAATATTATTTCACTATTTCCTTTGTTTTTTTTTGGTTTATATTTGTACGAAATTGATATTATATTGAATTATATATCCTAGTTAAACAATTTCTTAATTATACTTAAATTTAGTCAGCCCGAATTAGCTTCCTCATTGTTAATCAATAAATGAACACTGCAATTTATAAACGAAAAAAAAAGATGTTATAGAATTAAATGTGCCTGTTTGGCCACATGCGCACAATTATTTTTCTGCCACATAACACTAAAATTACCTCTTAATTTGTATCAATAAAATTATTTATTGATGCTAAAAGGTGGCACACTGCCCTAAGTATCTTATCTTGGCCCATTTAAGCTAGATTTTATTCTTTTCATGCTCTGGAGCTTGGCTGCTAAAAATAGGTTAGGTACTAGATATAGAAACATCTATAGCAGCTGCAAGATGTTTTTCCTAGGTTTTTTTTTTTTTTTTAATAATCTCTTCAGTCAAAATTAGATATACTGGCTTATAAATAATTTAATAAAGTCTAAATTACAACATTAAGCATGCTTGTCTGATAATCTGTTTTATCTAGAAATAGTGGGAACCAGAGTTTTCAACCCTCTTCTAAGATTTTTTTTTTCCATGTGGAGTATGTTTTGTGGGAAAAAAATAAAAAATAGAAGAAAAGCAAAATTTCTAAAAGTAAGAATTACAAGGTCAAAGGATGTGAACATTTTTAAGGCTTTTGATACATATAGCCAAATTGAATCCAAAAAAGCTGTATGAATTTACACCTTCTTCAATACATGAGCTTCATTTCCCCATAACCTTGCCAACACTGAGTATTTTTATTTCTAGTCTTTGTGAATCTAATAGGTAAAAATATCTTGTTATTTTAATTATCATGAAAATAAATATTCATATTTATTGTTCTTTTTTATGAATTGATGTGTTTTTTTACCTATTCATGTTCTTTTACCTATTTTTTAGTGGGTATTTGTTTTTAAACTATTGATTTATAAGAGCTCTTTATATATTCATGATATTAACCATTTGTTACAAATATTTCCCTTATATCTTTTTATAATTTTTTACATAACATTTTTTAAATTTTATAGTCATATAAATTAATCTTTATTTCTTCCTTAGAATCATACTTAGAAAACTCTTTCCCATACCCATATTTTAGAAATTATTCAAACTTCTTTTTAATATGGTTACAGAGGAATAATAATGATACTAGTGAGATGATTTAGTGCTACTATCTAATTCACATTAAGTGATTCTAACTCCCTAAAACTTAAAATTACAATTCCAGGGTGGTCAATATGAAACACAGGCCTAAAATTAAGTTCTAGACTTTGCTTACTCCAATTTTAGCTGTTTAGACAATTTTTAAAAACCAGAGTTTGAGTTTAGAAAATTCATTCAAATTTCCCTTTAACCCATATGAAGCACAGATCTCTTGCTAGTTATCACCCACCTCTCAAAAACCTGTTAGGGATCCTTATGATGGGACAGGACTGAATGAAGCGCCTCCTAACTGGGTCCCATCGTATTTTCTTCTTACCTGTTACCACAATTATCAGCAATAAGTCAGACACATACAACACATGGCAAATAATACATAGTTACTGCAGTTATAAAGACAGAAAAACAGAAAACAAAACAATACTTGAATACAGAAAGAAGTGATGCAAAGTAGCATTTAACCCTGTTTTGGGAGTCAAAACAAAATTAAATTAATATATAAGCAGTGATGAAGCTTTTCAACTCATCCCCAAAGAATACAAACGATTATGTGCACCATTTTTCGGAATTCTGGGTCAATAGAACATGCATTTAATAATCACCAATGCCATCTTGTGGCAAAAATTCACCATGAGCTTCACCAATAGATTAGAAACTAAGACATTTTTAAAAGTCAGTGAATGTTAAAAAAAGAAAGCTGTGATTAAAATTAATTTGGCATAATGTAGACTCCTGGTCTCTTCCGGGTTTGGTATCCCTTTATAAATTATATGGTTAAGAAGATAAAGCAATGGGCACCATTCTTTAAACATGAAATAACATCTTGGCACTTCATTGGCCTGGTGTTGGGGAATATGGGATTCATCTGCCTTCCCAGGAAGCAAATTAGCTCCATACTAACCTCAATTAAAACTTGTTTTCTTATAAACTAAAAGGAAAACATGAGGCATTCTAGAACTGTTAAATGGGATAATTGTTTTTCTGCTCAAAGTTTTGATACCTCCAAAGATAGCTCTTTTTGGCAATAAAATCAATTAACGTTTGTATAGAGTTTAAAGTTTACAAAGATATCCACAAATATTACCTCACTTGATCCTCACAACAATCCTGTATGGATTCAATGGCCATTTCATTAAACACCTGCTATGCCTTGAGCCCCAGGCTAGGCTCTAGGATAGTGAAAGCAAGTTATGACTCTTACCCTCAAGAGCTCACGGTCTTGTGAGGAAGGCAGATGTCTAAACAAATAATTACGTTACAATGAAGTAACTGCTATAACTGGGGCTATAAAAACACTCCGAGGAAGATATAAATATGTGACTTAATGCCAGAGTCAGGATTCAAGCCTAGGCCATCTGACTCTAAAACCTGCCTTCTTTCCACTACATCAGACTTACCCTGTCTCAGTTCCTTAGAAAGAGTATGGTTTTGGGTTTTGACAATTGAAATATATTTCAGTGTTCATTAGCAAGGCCTGGTTTGTTTACTGTAGTCCTTGTACACAGAGATACACAAATTCTGTATAATTAAAAATAGGATTACCTGCACACGAGTACTTAATATTGTGGAGAAGACAGACTTGTGGTCAAAGGAAAGAACTATTTATTTTGCAAAAAGGCAAAAGGTTTATTTTTAAATCTTCTAAATGTTTTAAATCAGTAGTTTCTAAATGTTGGTCTACAGACCACTGCTAGGCTAAGGTGAAGATCCACCAGGCCAACACAAAATGAGAAAAATATGGACAAGGCAGTGAGTTTTTTAAAGCTAAACTGTTCCATTTAAAAGCCTGTCCTTTTTTCAGAGATTAGAAACTTTCTGTTATTAAACATTCTTTATTTTATGAGATGAAGGTGGTAGAAAATGGTAGTTGGTTTTGTTTTTTTAAATATTCTTTCTTGGAAAAATTGAACATTTGCAACATGGGTACCACCAAAATACATATATTTTTTAATTTACAGGTTTATGACATCCAAAAGCCTATAAAAACCACAGCTTTTAAATCAATACATTCGTTGATGACTCCTAAGTCCAACACTGTAAACCACACACTGTCAAAGGATACGTAAGGTGTATAAGAAACTTCCCTTGCCCTCAAGAAGCTTATTTTCTAATTAGGGAGACAAGACAGACACATAAAACAATTATATAGCAATACAAGACAGAATATAACAAGTGATTAGCTTAAAATTTGACATTTTTATGTACCAAAAGCATTAAAATGTACATACCCTTTGACCCAGTTATTCCACTTCTAGGAATTTATTCCTAAAGAAACAATCACAGATGCATGGAAAAATGTAGGGACAAAGATACTCACTACGATATTATTTATAATGGTAAAAAATCAGAAACACTTTCAATGTCCAATGATAGGGAGATGGTTAAGTAAGTATGCTAAATAAACATACTTAAATTTGTTCATATTCTATGTAACACTAAAAAGTATATACAAGAATATTTACTAACATGGGAAAACATTCACAATATATTGCAAGTGAAAAATGCAAGGTACAAAATAGTACTAGACTATGACACCATATTAATAAAGAAAAAAGTGTATATATTTATGAAAAATACAGGAAGGATATACGTCAAATTTTAATTGTGGTTATCTTTGGGTAGTTATTATGAGTGATTTTGTTTTTTTCTCCTTAGTGCTGGTCTTTATTTTCCAGGCTTTCTCATTGGGTAGGCATTACTTTTGGACTGGAAGAAAAACAATAGCATATTACTTTAATTTTGTTTTAAAGCTATGATTAAAATAAATACTGTAAAGAAACACACCAAAGTGTTAACAGTGGTTATGACTGGGGTTGAGGGTTATCATCTCTCTTATAATATCCAAAAATTCTATGACATATATTATTTTATAATGGAAAAATATAAAACAAATTAGAATAACACTGAGGGAATAACATTAAATATTATTGAACAAAAGTTATAATCAAAAATCCTTTTTAATGTTTTCTCAGAGCTCTGTGAAACATCTTTGGCCTATTTCTCTCTCAGCAACCAACGTAAGTCTGTCACAGGCATAGGCTAATGTTGACTCTATGCAGATAATTCACGCAAGGTAGGCACTGACTTCAGAACCTGCATTTTCTTCATTCACCCCAAGAGCAGGAAAAAAGAGAAACCAGCAACATCACAAATATATGCCTTTCCAAGTTCATGCAAATATGTTTCTGAACTTGTGTTCACTGAAACTTTAATTTTTACGCATTTGAACTGCCAATCTTCATTTGTGATTGCATCTACCCTTCAAAACAAAAACAATTTCTTCGGTCATTTCACTGATTTGTTTTTTGCTAGATTTAACTTTTTTTCTCCTTTTTATTAAATTTATTTCACTACAAATATGGCATAGTCAGTGACTAAATCAAGATGGCAGGCTAAGCACACTGCAAGCAAACTCTTCCCAAAGCCCCGCGAATACATATGCCATTTTTTAAAAATCCATAATCACAAGAAATGTCCTCTGTGGACTAAAACTGTAAGGAATCCCTGAAAGATGAAAGAAAAGCTGATAGAATCGGTTTAAAGTAGGAAACCACAATCCTATATGCCCAGAGTACAGGGCTATTATTTCAAGGGGCCCAAGTGGCCTTCGGAGTAAACTAAGCCCAGAGGTGGAAGACAGCAGGAAGGAAGGAAACATTTCACAGAATCTACAGCATAGCTAGTTGGAGGGTAGCACAGAAGTTACAAAGCAGGTCAATCTCTCCCACCCGTTGACTTCTTTTGGGTCAAATAGCAGTATTTGCTCCCAGATGAGAACTGTGGCATCAAACACGAAAGGTGTCACTCCCCAGGGAAAAACAATGAGTATAAACACTTGGATTAGAGACAAGACAGAGCCCTGGGTGTATATTAACCTCCAGGCAGTAGTGGTATACACTCCATTTCACTGCACATTCCATCTCTACCCACAACCAGTAGAGATCTGCTTCAATAAACAGATGTAACATTCATAGGAAGGCTAACTAGGGCTCTCAAATAAAGATGAATGAGCACAAAACCAAGACTCAAACGTGAAAAAGAGGCATTTGTGTGACAAACATAAGAACTCACACCCAAAGAAAGAGAGTTAATAAATTAAATAGAATAATATCCTCAGAAATATGCAAGATAACATTTATTTTAAAAGAAATCAGTTGGAACTCTTGGAAATTAAATTTTGATCACTGAACTAAAAAACCTAATTAAGGACTGAAAAAATATACTTAAAGAGCAAATTAAATTAGTAATCCAAAAGATGGAGCCAAGAACTTCACCAGAATATAGTTTAGAAGGAAAAAGAAGTGGAAAACATGTTTTAAAGTTAAATATAAAAGAGAATCGAGCAAACTCTATCAAAATTCCAACTGCTTTTCTCGCAAACATGGACAAGCTAGTCCTAAACTTCATATGGAAATGCAAGGAACCCAGAAAAACCAAAACCTTGAAAATGAACGAAATTGGAAGACTCACATTTCCTGATTTCAAAACTTACTACAAAGATACAGTATTCAAAACAATGTAATATTAACATAAGGATGGATATATATACACATGTGTGTATATATGTGTGTGTGTGTGTGTGTGTGTGTGTGTGTGTGTGTGTGTGTATGGAATAGAAGAGTGCACAAATAAACCCATATATCCAAGGTCAATTTACTTTGACAAGGGTGACAAGACTATGAAATGAGGAAAGAATAGTCTTTTCAACAGATGGTCCTGGGACAACTAGATATACTTCTAAACCCAGAATTCTATATCTACTCAAACTCTCGGTGTGAGTAAAAAAATAAGGCATTTTTGAAGTACAAGGACACACAAATTTTGCTTCCCTTAGACTTCTGAAAGAATTACTCAAAGACATATATCTGGAATTTTAAAAAATTTAATACCAGAATAATAAACAAGATACAAGAAACGAGTTTAAGGAGAGAAACCAGTAAGGCCTTTGAGTTTAAGTAAACATCAATTGGAAAACACATCCATAGAAGGTTACTAACATTCAAAACTACAATCTCAGATGATATCGACAGGAATAACTGTGAGGGTAAGAAGAGAAGTTGGGAGGGAAAAAGGAAAGCAGATGATTAGTAAAGTCCTTGTCTTGTTCAGAGGGAAGATACAGAAAGAGGTTAATATAGATATCAATAGAAAATATGAATTTCAGTATTGTGTAAAAAATTAAGAATACTAGATGGCTTCACTCCAAACATTTAAGGAAGATATACCTATCCTACACAAACATTTTCAGAGACTAGAGAACTCACTTAGGAGACTAGTAGAACCCTGATATCAAAACCTGATCAAGACATTAAAAACAATTACAGGTCAATATCCCTTATAGACATAGGCACAAAAATGCTGAACAAAATACTAACAAATCAAATCAAAGGATATAAAAAGGAGAATGCGTCATGTCCAAGTGAAGTTTATTCCAAGAAAGTAAGGCTGATTTACCATTCAAAAATCAATACAGTTCACCACATTAACAGAGCAAGGAGGAAAACCATATGATCATCTCCATAAATACAGAAAAAGTATTTGATGAAATTTAATACCAAGCAAACCGGGGGAAAAAAGAAACTTAGAGTCACAGAAAAACCTGTACACAAATGTGCATAGAAGCTTCATCTGTAATAGCCAAAAACCTAGAAACAACCTTCCAACAAATGAATGGTTAAATGAACCGTGGACTGTGGCAAACTACAGTATTAATGAACTACTGATATGTACGGCAACTTGGATGGCTCTCAAGGAAAAAAGCCAATATCAAAGGTCACATGTTGTATGATTCCATACGTATAACATTCTTGAAATAACAAAATTACCGAGATGGAGAACGGATTAGTGGTTGCTGGGGGTTGTCAGGGGAGGTGGCTGTGGCTATAAAAGGGTAACACGAGGGAGGAGAGAGGGAGTCTTGTGATGGACTGTTCTACGTCTTGACTAGGTGGTCACACAAATCTACACATGTGATAAAACTGTATACGACTCAATACAAACACACACACACACACGAATGCATATAAAACTAATGAAATCTGAGGAAGGTCAGTGGTATCAGTGTTGATTTCCTGGTTGTGTTTATTGTACAACAGTAACAAGATGCTATCATTCAAGGACACTGGATGAAGCATATATAGATCTCTTTGTATTATTTCTTACAATTGCATACAAATCTATAATATTTTAAAGCAAAACATAAAAAATTAAATAAATAAAAACCAAAATGAAGAAAAAAACTGATTATGCTGATATGGGGCAGACTGCATTCAAAATGATAAATCTGAAACAACAAAAAATATTTTAATAATGAGAACTATTGCTAGAGAATACCATCTAAGAATTCTGATTTAGGTGGCTATGCCATGTGGTATAATCCTAATGCTTTATACAATTCAGTATCTATAAAGAATTTCAGAAGAGAAGCAAATTAATACTGTATTTAGAATCTGCTCAGTTGTACAGATTGCTTACTGTACAAGAGCTCCAAACCAAGTGGCTAAATTGGGGTGGGGTCTAAAATCCAGCCTGAACTCTACTCCCCGATGCAACCATAGGACTATGCCTACCTGAAAGAGGCATTTTTTAAAAATTTTGCACAATGGCATACTTAAGGTTAGCAATGACCCACTTGTTAAGTAAATGACTTTCTTTTAAACGGAGGAGAAATAACGTTTATTTAGTATTTATTCCTAGCACTTGCATATACTCATTTTTAAATGTCTGCCTTTTGCCTTTCAAAACAAGATCTGAACCCCATATCTTAGTTCTGTTGTGCTGTTTGGGTACAGAATATTCCTTAGGTGGCTTCAGTTCTATCTCAAATCCTTTCTGAAACAAAGTGGTGTATAAATCAACATAATCTAAAATACGAGTTACAGAGCTATACTGTACTATATTATGGTTTAATTAGTCATGGTGGTGTGTGTGTGTGTGTGTGTGTGTGAGAGAGAGAGAGAGAGAGAGAGGGAGAGCGCGCGCGCGCGGGGGATGGGGGAGGGAGAAACAAGTGCATTCCTTAATAACAATACAATTCCAAGAACCCATTTAATCCTCACCACAACTTATTAGATAGATACTATGATGATTCCCAATGTACAGATGAGGAAACTAAGACACAGAGAGGTTAAGTCATTTGCTCAAGGTCACTTAGCTAAGCGAGTGAAAAATTTGGGATTCAAACCCATGCAGTTTGGATCCAAATCACTCTTAACCACTTTGCAATAATACTCTTGGTCACAATTCAAGTGGGCACCTGAAAAAGTGTGTCTGATCAGGGCACTGGATAATTACTTGTTAAATGAATGAATGGATGAATGACTACAAAGACAGTGATTCTCAGCCAAAAGTACACGCCCCCAACCCTCCGAAGAAGTTGCTCTCCTCTCCCAAGATTCTGGTATTATCCCCTATTATACTATCATACTGCCACTTCATTCAGAATAAAAACCAGAGCAAGTCATTGTAACTAATGGAATAACTAACATTTCTCATCCCTTAGGTTTTTAGGAGTCAAAAAAAAATGATTAAGAACTGTGCTGAAACAGAAACAAACTCACAGATACACTGAACAAACCCGATGGGACGTGGCATGGAGGGCTGGGTGAAAAAGGTGAAGGGACTAAGAAGTACAAATCGGCAGTTACATAACAGTCATGGAGATGTGAAGCACAGCATAGGGAATATAGTCAATAATGTTGTAAGAACTATGAATGGTGCCAGGTGGGTACTAGACTTATGGGGGATCACTTCCTAAGTTACATAAATGTTTAACCACTATGCTTTACACCTGAAATATAATATTGAATGTCAATTGTAACTGAGAAATAAAAAAATATTTTTTAAATAATAAATTTTAAAAATCTCAGAAACTATCACAGTCTGGAGGAGCCTAAAGAGACATGATGACTAAATGTAATTACTGTGGTATCCTAAATGGGATCCTGGGTCTACGGCCATGCCACCCTGGACGTGCCCGATCCCGTCTGATCTCAGAACCTAAGTAGGATCGGGCCTGGTTAGTACTTGGATGGGAGACCACCTAGGAAGACCAGGTGCTGTAGGCGTGAAATGAATGAATGAATGAATGAATGGGATCCTGGGACAGAAAAAGGATGTTCGGTAAAAACTAAATCTGAATGTAGACCTGAATTCATAAAAGAAAAGAAGAAAAGAGAACTGTGCTGACAGCTTGAACTTGCACTCTGATTCTTTTAAAGGCCTTCAAACTATGGTTTGACTACTTATTGGTTTCCACTGTACTTCCCTAATACACACACAGGAAGTGTATCTTTAGGGAGTTACAACATTGAGACAAAAGCAGCTATTTGCATCCCCAGATATCAGATATGCTATATCTTGTTTTTTAGCCGTACCCCATGTTTGTTTTTTTTGTTTTAAACATTCTATTTTCATATCTGTTTATTAGCCAACTCAAATATTTTTGGCAAGAAAGGAATAAATGGTAAGGGAATGAAATTCCTGGTTCTCTCACCTTCTCTGTTGTTCAAGAAAACATGTTCATTTCCCCCACCATATTTCATGTTTGTTTTCTTTCACTTTAGTCTCTTGTCTCGACATGTGTAGCAAAGAGTAGGCTTATCATAACTTCTTTCCTTCTATAAAAGTAAAGTAATCATAGCCTATTGAGAGGCATCTTCAAATCTTAAGCTGTTCTTCACCATTTTGGCTTACATTATTAGTTATCCAAGTATTATTTTACTGAAAAAACAGGGTTGCTGGTTGAGGAGTTTCATCTTTGGAGGACAAAGGAGGCACAGGAAGAGTTGAATCAGGCTTAAACTGTTTCAAAATGTTGATATGATATTTGAAACCAGTGGTCATAAATGACAATTCTAAGCTATACTCTCCTTCCTTAGAAATAATTTTAAAAAATAGGCTAAAAATTTTACAGATTACAAATTAATCAAAATGCATTATAATTCATAAACCTGTTAGATTAAAATATTAAATCTGCATCTAACAAATAGAAATCCTGGGAACACTCCTGATTTAAAATAGTATTACCACATTCTTAATGTTTATGAATGGCTGTCAAGACCCTAAAATAAACTTTTAAATAAAATCCTACCCTTCGACCAGTTTAATCTTTTGATAAGAATTAACTATAAATACACCATAAATATATGTATACCAGATGGTCTCTAAAGCTCTAAAAAATCTGTAATTCTCAATGGAATCGGAACTGTTCCAAGAATCTTAGAACTTACCTAGTGCAGTGGTTCTAGAGATGCTGGACTAGCTGGCTCACTGCAAGCTTATTAAAAATAATAATTAAAAAAATAAAAAAGCAAAAACAAAAAGCAGATTACCAAGTCCATCCCAGTACGTCAGGCATATTAACTTTGGTGGGAAATCAGGTTCCACAGAGACTAATAAAAATTATTGGGTCTCTCCTCCACAAAATACACATATACTCATAATTTTACATATGATATAATTCCCCTGGAGACCAGCCACAGATTCATGAACTGATGGACCCGGGTTAAAAAAATGAAAAAAAAGAATTTAGACCCAGAGTGGTATTACCGTTTTCAAAAGGGCAGGTAAATGGCAGAATGAATAGACTTTTTCCACATTCTACCAGAAGACAAAACTAAGAGAAACTCACAGAATTCGCAGCTGAATTTATGACAACTCTTTGTAATAATGAGAGCCAACAAATAATGTGACAATTCTCTTCACAAAGTAATAGGCAGCCGATTAATCGAAGAGGTTGAAATAAGTAGACCTCTTTAAAATAGAGCTTTAAAATAAAAAGATTAGAGCTATTGTGGAAAGGATTCCCACACGATAGAAAATAGGGCAAGGTGACTTCCAAGGTCTTTTTAATGTTCACATTTTATGATTCTAAGGAGTTTTAGAAGAAAGGGAAAAGGTAAAAGATGAAAAGTGAATTTTAAAACTTTTTTTACTGCTTATAGGTTGTTTTCTATGTTTAAGATTTTTAAAAAAGACTGCCTGCATTTGTACTGTATGTGGGTCTGTGTCAATGTGCCTGTCTTACAACGTAAACTATAGCTAGAGGATCTGTTTTTCTTAATACACGATCGCCTCCTTCCTTTTTATCTCCAGTAGAACTTTATTTTTTCAAAGAATGAGTACAGAATTCATCCTACAACCCTAGAAAATAACCCAGTTTCTTTACTAACAACTAAATTTTGTATCCCAATTATACTGAAATAAAAACTTATAGTGATAACCCACTCAAGAGTCGGACTACATTTGGTCTTTTCTTGCTTCTGGATTTCTTGCACTCTAACAAGCATCCAGAGAATAACCTCTCTCCTCAAAAACATCCTTGAGAGAGAGTGAAAGAAAGAGAGAGAGAGAGAAAAAAAAAAAGACTATAAACAAGGTGAACGTAGATGTAGGAGACTATTGATTTTTAAATCAATACATTTTGACAATGCCTGGTGTACTAAGTTTGCAACTTCCCCCAACCCCTTAACGAGCACCAAAGATGGGTAGCTCTACTAGAGAGAGAGACACAGAGCCCTCTCTATTTCTGCAAGTAAAACTAAGGAACTAAACAAAAGGAAATCCTCAAATTCTAATAGTTAAATGACTGTATCCAGAAATGTCACTTATTATTTTAACTATTCGTTCTGTTCCTCGATTAAAACTAGAAAAAAAATCCATTTTGAATGTGAAAACACAATTGTTCTGTATAAACTCGCTTTCCCTCTTCTCAGGTCACCATTTTCTGTTGGCAAATGCAATGTCTTCTAAGGAAATACCTATAACCAAAGGCAATAAGAGCTTGTGTTGGACTAAATATGGCAAAAAGCAATAAAATATTCACTAAATAACAAATTTTCAATGTCTGATCATTTAAAAACTTTTAAAATACCTAATATATAAAAACAAACTATTCTGAAAATTTGATAATTCCGTTATGTAACAAGCAGAGACCGAATATCTTAAATGCAAAACTAAAACATGTCAGGTATGAATACTGCCAAAATTGACACGATTTCTAGTAAGACATCTGCATAATGCATTATATTCAGAAAGAAAAGCTATTCTTTACTCAGAAATAAAAATGTCAAAGGATAACATTTCATAAGAACATCTGCATTGAAGCATTTTTTTTCTATAAATGCAGAGATAAGTTTTGGATTTAAAATCATAATTGAGCAGAAAGAAATGTGATGCAACTTTAAGAAGTTACTTCTCTCCCTGAAAGGTTTTCTCAATATTTTGTTTTGTATATGCACATGTATTTAAAGCTAAATATACTACCTCTTTCTAAGGTACCCAGTTTGGAGTGCGTATTACAACTTCATATTCCTCCATCAGGCTTGTGTATTTGCATGTGTTTTAAGGAATTTGTTTTATGTGCCACCAAGATGATTGTGGCTAGTGTTTGATCAATTACACATCTGATTTAAATTAACTGATTTGACAGTTTGTTGAAACCATATGGCAGGAGCTACTGTGGGTAAAAAGGGAAACAAAAAAAGCACCATTCAACTACAAAGACTACTTATCTCATTTTTTGCTAGTCATCATACTTCTAATTTCACTATCTAGTTCTTATAGACAACTTAATGATCGTATCTTAGTAAAGCTTAAAGCAAACTCCCTGACGCTACAGCAAATATAAAAGGTAAGGGCATGAGATCAGGCTGGATTCTAAACGCAGCAGGAAGCCACTTTTGTCTGGGAAGCAATAACCATAGTTGTGCTTTAGAAAGATTAATCTTGTTTTAGTAGATAGGATGAAATAGAAAGGAAGTCTGGGAATGACAAAAATATTATTAATGCAGTTCAGTTTAAGGCAATGAAGGCCTGAATTACAGTAGTAACAGAAAGAACTGGGAAGGACATGAAGCAAGAGAAGAGCACAGCACAGTGGTGACAAGTATGGACTTTAGAAACAGCCTGTGTCCAAGTCGGGCTCTGTCCCTTGCTAGCCCTATGGCCTCAGAAAGTCTTATCCTCTGGGCCTCAGCGTCCTTCTCTATGTAAAGGGCACAACAACAGTACCTGCTCCTTACAGGTTTCTGAGTAAATGTTTGTAAAAATGCCTAGCTAGTGATGTTATTTTGGGGATAAAACATAAGGACTTAAAGACTAGCTGGATGGGAAAGTTGAGTAAAATAAAGGGATAAATATAAGCGAGAGTTTTTAAGTTCTGTAACTTGAAGAAAACTTTAAAAACAGATATTAAAGGGTAAGCTGGAAATATTTATCACTATGTATTGCAGCAATATTTTTAGAGTGTAGGAACAATTTAAACGACTATCATTTGCATAGATGGCTAATTATTGTACTTTCATACAACATAATACTTTCAGCCATGAAGAAAAATCAAATCTAAATGTACTAATATAAAACAATCCTTCAAATATATTTTTAGTAAAATAAACAAAATGAAAAGGACAGGGGCAGAAAGAATACTTTATGTTGTACTCTAATTTGTTTAAAATTAAAGGTAATATATACCTATATGCAAATCTTTTAACAGATAATACCTCTGCGGAGAGACTAGAAAAGTAGGAATCTAGGGTAGAAGGGATATTTTGTCTCTCTTGTACACTATTTGATTTTACTATGTTTATGTAGTATTTTTCAGTTTAAAAATTAATATTAAAAATGAGGGGTAGGAAAGGATGAGTTCAATGAAAGAAAATTAAATTTACATATTTAAGCGAGCATAACTTTATGTGTTCTAAAAGCCTGCCCAGTACAGATACTGGTAAGTCTAATTATCTGGAGGGTTCAAAAACACCAAAGAATGGCCTCAAAAAATTTTTCAGGGAGAATAAAAAAAGTGAACCTTAAAAAGTACACAGGCTATTAAAAGAAGTTCGGCTGCATTTCAAAATGCTAAATTTACACGTCAGTTGTGATGTGAAATTCTGAATATATATCCTCATGTTATTTATAGTTAACAGGCCCCTAGGAAGGCCTACAAAAGCCTTCTATACCCACGATTACAACCTACAGTATTGCAGTAACAGCAGTACAGAGTCCATCACTTTTTAACCTTATCTTACTCAAGTTCTCGGGCACATCTGACAAGATCTCCCTCCTTTTACAAAATATTTTCTTCTCTTGGCCTCTGTGAAACCAAGCAGTCCTAGATGTCTTATTTTACTGACCTTTTTTGCTTGCTTCTCCTTCTCACCTTCAAGAGCTGTAGTCTTCTACCCTAACTTTTATTTAACCTTCCTTTGTAATCTCATCTAGCCCATTAGCTTCGAATACCACGTGTATGCTAATAATTCTAAAATTTCTATCTCGAGCCTCCATCTCTTCCTTGAGTTTGATTTATACTGAAGACCACCTACCCAATAGCCTCTACTTAGAGGTCAAATAGGCATCTCAAGTTTAACAGAGCCAAAACAGAATTCTTGATCCATTCCCACAACCCTGCTTCTTCCAGTCTGTTCCATCTCATTTAAGGACACCACCAACCATCTAGTTGCTTAAGACAAAAATGTAGGAGTCTTCCTGATTCCTCTATTTTTTTTATACCTCACAGTAAATTCTGTTAATGCAACTTTCAAAATATATCTCGTATTTAATCCCTTCTCAGTACCAACAGCACTGTACTCTAGTCCAAGTCACCATCATCTTGTTAGATTCCCGCGAGTCTTCTAAATGGCCTTTATGCTTCACTTGTACCATTTGCCACAATCCATTCTCCATCCAGCAGCTACAGGGAGTTTCAAAAAATACAAGTCACATCACATTACTCCCCATTCCTCTGCTTATAACTATCTAATATTGCTCCCCTTCACTTTTAGAATAATGAAAGGTCACAAATTCAGTTTTAGTCATGCTGAACTTGAGGGGTATAAGGCAGTGGAGACAATGGAGAAAGCAAGTATATGGCTCTCGAGAGAGATTTGGGCATAAGTTACAAAGTGGCCTTACTTATTTGCATGTGAGTGGAAAATGAAAACCATGGATTTGGAAAAGAATACCTAAAATGGTTGAAAAAGAAGGGTGGAGGCATAAGATCAAGACTTGAGAACCCTAATATTTTAACGCCTTGTTGAAGAGGAAGAGCTGACAAAGGATACTAAGTATGAGAGGCCAGATACATAAAAAAGACAACCAGACCCAATGTCAAGGAAACAAGGGAAGAAAGATGTTTTAAAATGAAGAGAGATCAAGTAAGATGGAGACTGAAAAACATCCAGTTG